>NC_056726.1:1777120435-1777260435 GCF_019279795.1 Protopterus annectens | reverse complement strand
GGGGGTTTTTTAAAAAAATTTTTAAAATTTTTAAAAATAAATTTTTAAATTTTTTAATTTTCCCAAAAAAGGTTTTTTTTTGGTTTTTGGGAAATTTTTTTTTCCCCAAAATTTTTTTAAAAAAATTAAATTTTTATTTTTTCCCAAAAATTATTTTTTGGAAAAAAATTGGGTTTTTTTTTTAAAAAAAAAAAAGAAATTTTAAAAAAAAAAAATTTTTTTGGGGGTTTTTTTTAAAAATTTTTTAAAAAAAACCCGGGAAACAAAAAATTTTTTTAAAGGGGAAATTTTTCCCGGGGGAAAAAAAAAATTTTTTTTTAAAAATTTTTTTTTTTTAAAAAAAAAAAAATTTAAAAAAAAGGGGTTTTTTTAGGACATTTGTGGTTTTTAAAAACAAATTTTTAAAAAAAATTTTTTTTTGTTTTTTATTTTTTTTTAAAAAAAAAAGGGTTTTTTTTTTGCAGGAAAGGGGTTTTTTTTCAAAATTTTTTTTTTAAAAGGGGGGTTGACGGTTTTAAAAATTTCCCTTTTTCAAAAAAACTTTTTTTGGGGCCTTAATTTTCAAAAGGAAATTTAAATTTTTTTTAAAAAATTTTTGGGGGGAAAAAAAACCCCTTTTTAAAAAAAGGGGAAAAACCCCCCAATTTTTTAAAAAAAAAAAAATTTTTTAAAAAAATTTTTTTTTTTAATTTGAAAACCCCTTTAAAAAACTTGTTTTTTTTTTTGGGAAAAAAACCTGGGGAAAAAAAATTTAAATTTTAAAAGGGGGGGTTTTTTTTTTTTTTTAAAAAATTTTTTAAAAATTTTTTTAAAAATTTTTTTAAAAAAAAAAGGGGGGAAAAAAAAAATTTAAAAAAAATTTTTTCCCCCCCAAAAAAAACCCCCTTTTTTTTAAAAAAAAATTTTTAAAAATTTTAAAATTAAAAAAAAAAAAACCAAAAATTTAAAAAAAAAATTAAAAAAAACCAAAAAAATTGGGGAAAAAAAAAATTTTTTAAAAAATTTTTGGAAAACCCCCCAAAAAAAATTTTAAATTTTTAAAAAAAAAAAAAAAAAAATTTTTTTTTTTTAAAAAAAAAAAAAAAGTTTTTTTTTTTTTTAAAAAAATTTTTTTTTAATTTTGTTTTAAACCCCTTTTAAAAAAAAAATTTTCCCCCAAAAAAAGGGTTTTTTAAAAAAATTTAAATTTTTAAAAAAAAATTTTTTTGGCCGGGAAAAATTTTTTCCCTTTTTTTTAAAAAAAGGTTTTTTCCCCCATTTTTAAAAAAAAAAAAAAATTTTGGGGAATCTGTTATTTTGTTTTGTAAATGTACAGCAGTTGACTGCGTATAAGTCTGACCAGTAGGAACCGGCATCTCAATCAAATGAACTGTAGTAGGAACCTGAACTGGCATCTCATTCAAATGAACTGTAGTAGGAATCTGTTGTGCCGACGATTCAGATACTGTATTTGTAGGTTCCTTATGATTAGTGATAATATTTCCATTTAGAAGAAACTGTAGTTGAACCTCTGGATTCTTTAAGTTTAGAGAAGTCGAATAAGAATAGTTTCCGACTAGTAGTAGATGTAATAGTGGTAGTCGAAATGTTGTTAAGTCCTGAAGTAGGCACTCCTTCCAAAGATCGATCGCTGCTTGCATTAGTGTACATTGAAGCAAAAAAGCCAGGTGGGATCGAAAGAGGTGGAAAGTCTGTATTTAATTGGCTACTAGAGTCAAGCTCTCCTTGTAAAATATTCGACATTATGTAGAGATAATGTATATAAACACTGAAAAAACTCTTTAAAATTCAACGAAGAACTGAAACTATATCCAAAAAACTTCGTAAAAATCAGAATTATCCAATAGCAATGTCGAAAAACACACTGAGAGCCAGTAATTAGCGCTTTCATCCAATTTAATATGTTGGACTTCTTCAGAATAACATACAATTACAATACAATACTGTATATATAACCAAAGTAATGGTGAAATGACAAGTCATACTGTAGACCAATTAGGAAATATAACTCATGAATTATGTAATAAGAATCCTGTTGAAGCAAGACATTCCACTAACTGAATTATGTATAATGTATTTAGAACCCTGTTCAAAAGTAAACAAAGCCTACCACTAGTAAATATGTAGTTAGTTGTGCCATTTCAAAAAACATTTAATGTTTAAACTTTCATTTAGTCCAGGTGGGGCATTAGCATTTAACCTTAGTTGCCATCTTAATTCTTTAACCTCCAATAAAGTATTTCTATCCCCAAAAAACATATGAACATAATCAAGCACAATGAATTTAAATCCTGTAGACAAAGGACATATATGACTGTGTTTAGCTAGGGCATTACTAAAATCACATTTTCTTATAGCCACACAATGCTCCTTGATTCTTGTAGACAGCTTGCGTATTGTTTTACCAATATAAAATGCTGAACACAATGTGCAGATAGCTGCATAAACAACATTGTCTGAATTGCAGTCAAAATATGTAGTATAATGTATTTTAAAATTATTATGTTTAAAAGTATATGGGGCACCTGTAAGAATATTCTTACAGGCAACGCTTTTCCCACAAGAAAACACCCCTTTATTACTGTGAATGACAGGGGTGTAACAATAAATTGAGTGTCTCTATTTTCAAATAGAGAACGTAAAGATTTAAATTTTTGTGTGTAAAAACAGGACCTAGCCCTAATTTGTTGTCAACCTCCTGGCTGGAGGTAAGAATATCCCAGTTATTATAAAACACTTTCTTAATAGCTATAGAGTCCCTGCAAATAGGAACTGGGAAACTAGTGAATCTATCTATAGAGTTATGTGTAGAAAGAGAGTGTCCTGAATTATGTATTTGAGAAACGTACTGAGAGGTGCAGGACAAAGGAGTAGTCCGTGATTCAAACATAGTATTGGTTATATCATTTATAGTGTTACTACACTCACTGGTCACAAGGGGAGTAGTCTGTATTTCATTCATACTATTGGTTGTATTTTTCTTCGGAGAGAAGCCTTTTAAAAGAATAGGAGGATAATTAGTGTGCCTTAAAAGACTACATCTTTAACAATAGAATTCAGTAAATCAGTAGGGTAACCTCTCTCTATAAGAAAGGAACTAAAAACATCACATTCATGTAGAAAAACATTATCATCAGAAATAATCCTAGACAATCTGATGTACTGACCCTCTGGCCATATTAACTTTCATAAATAGAGGATGCATACTGCAGAAATGTAAATAATTATTTCTGAATGTCTTTTTCCTAAATATAGTAGAGTTCCAAGTTAAAGAATTTGTATCAATGGAAATAAGTACATCTAAAAAGTTAACCTGCTTCCCAAAAGCTGAAATCTTAAACTTTAGAAATGGAATACTATCAGATAAGGAATTAATAAATGTAAACAAATCAGACTCACATCCCTTCCATACAAAAAAGAGGTCATCAATGTAACGTCGGTACAGAAGAATATTATTAAAACCAGGTAAATATACTAGAAAGTTACATTCCCACCAGGCTAAAACTAAATTTGCAAAGGCAGGAGCTAGTTTAGCCCCCATAGCTACACCTTTAGTTTGATGAAAAATCTTACCATCAAAGTGAAAAAAATTGTTAGTTAATACTAGAGAAGTTAGGGAGCAAATCATGTTAATTTTTTCCTGTGAGAAGGTGGTAAATTTTGATAAATAATTTCTTAAGTATTCTATGCCTATATCATGAGGAATGTTAGAATACAATGATTCAATATCTAAAGTAACTAAAATAGTATGTTCATCAGTAGGAGGGTTGAGAAAAAGGAGATTAAGGAAATCCCATGAATCCCTTAGAAAATAGGGTGAAACTTGTACTAAAGGGTTTAATACAAAATCAATAAATTCTGCTATACCTTCTGTCTTAGTTTTCTTGTTCGACACTATGTGTCTAAAAGGAGGATTAAACTGGTCCTTATGTATTTTAGGAATTCTTAAGAATTTTCCTAGTTGGGGCTCTGACACAGTTAAAAAATCAGCTATTACATCACAAATCTGTTTAGATTTATGTAATGCAATAATAGTTCTATCTATATGTTTAAAAGCCTGAAGGACATCTGTTAGGGTAGCCATAGCATAAAACTCACTGTTATTAAGGTCATTTAATAAAATACGAGTGTATTTATCTTGTTCCATCAACACTATACCTGAGCCCTTATCAGCTCTCATGATTCTTAGTGATCTGTCTGTTGATAAGGAATTTAAGGCAGTTAACTGTTCATTAGTAAGGTTGAACCATTTACAAGTACAGTTATGCTTTAAAACATATCGCAAGTCTTTTTCACATAACTTAAGAAAGATATGTAAGGTATTACATAGTGGTGGGTTATATAAGATTTTCTTGACAGGTAGCTTAGTGTAAGAATATAGTACATTTTCATCTTCATCTTCTACATCATCTACATCTTTGTGAAATAAAAGTTTTAAATTAAGTTTCCTAACATATACACGTAAATCTATTAATAAAGAAGAAATGTCAGCACGGTAGGCAGGAATAAAAGAAAACCTAGTTTCAGTAAGCTGTTGAAATTATCAGGTAAAAATCTGCCAGATAAATTGAAAACTTCAGAATCTGGTATATATGTTTCTACAGGTAAGGAGTTGCAGTTAACATTAACTAAGTTATTATTAGAAACATTCAGCGTGTGTGAGCTGTTATCAGAAACATTCAGCTTGTGTGAGCTGTTATCAGAAACATTCAGCGTGTGGGAGCTCTTCTTGGTCTTCCTCGTGGTTGGCCTCTTTCTAAAAAATGAGTGTTTCTTAGGGAATAAGAACGAGTAGTGGGAGAATTTGTAAGGAAACCTCTTTTCCCATGATTCATTTGTCTTCCTTCGCCTTTGTAGGATGAAGGTCTCCCTCTTCTTCTGGTGATCATGGGGGAGGGGGGCATGGTCCGAGTATTTTTGGATAAAAAATTAGAGTCTCTGTCATCCAAGATATTCATTGTAGTAGGTCCTGGTGAATTTAAGAGACGTAAAGGATTTGCTAAAACAGATGGGGAAGTGATAGGAACACAGCCAGCAGAATTGTGTATATTAATAGGATGGGAAATGCCTACTTCTGTATTAGACATCCGAGGGGTGTTATGATCAGACAACACTGCAGCGGGAAAGCTTTGCATAGCGAGATCAGACTGTGGAGTTGTAGTAGTATAACTAGCATTTTGGCGGGAAGGCAAAGAAATAACCGTTGGATTGTTTATGTCTTGATGTGCCGCCTGCATTGTCTGATTATCCAATCTCATAGTATCTGTGGTAGTTCTCATAAAATTGTTGGTGGCAGAACTACTGTGGTCTGCAGAATTACCAGTAAACACATTTCCATATTCTTCTTCTGGTCTTTCAGAATTAATAGTAGATCTTCCAAAATTTGTAGAAGTAGGACCGCTGTGAGCCGTAGAGTAATTATTGAACAAATTCCTGTAACTATATCTGTATCCTCCATCAGTTCTTAAGGGATATGCTTGATTATGCTTGTATTGGAGCATATCTCTCTGTAGCTTACATTTTTTCCGGTGAACTATGGTAGCTACATGTCGGGTTACTCTAGGATGAATGCCATTGAAGACATGTAATAAAAGATGTAAATCTTGATGTTTAATAATCACCGAATGTAGGTTATGGATTTCTTGAGAAATGTCAGACAGTCTCAGTTTGTTATGCTCTATAAGAGACCTAATCACTATTAAGCCAGTAGTGTTATACAAAACTTGTGTTTTATATATATATATATATATGTTATATATATATATACATATACACACACACACACACACACACACACACACACACACACACACACATACGCACATATACATATATGTATATATTCCTATGGGAATCATTATTTGATCTATTCTTCTCTGTGCAAGAAATTTCTTCATTTCTTTAGAGCAGTGAGTGCTGGCTGAATCCCAGACTGGCAGACCTCTTTCGCCACCTCCCAAAACAAGTGGCAGCATTACATAAACCCACTTCCTTATAGCTGCTTGTATGCACCTTGCTTTTTCAGTTTCAAGAATGTAAATGCCTGAAATACATTCAGTCTCATCTTTCTTGCACTTACTAATGATTAGAGATAGAGTTTTCTTTCCATCTAGACGAATTGCCAAATACAGGTAACACGTGCACTCTCAGAACCAGTGGAGGGAATGTAGATCGACGAGGCACCCCTCTGATCAATTGTTTGAGATCCTTGGCCCATAAACACTGCAGTTTCATCCATAGCAATCATGTTGGAGAGTTAGAATTTTGAAAAGTCATTGCCATCATCAAAGGACTTGAACGCAAGTGCTCGTTTAATAACGTCAGTATCTTCCAGCTTGAACAGTGTTGTTGATCTTTTTAGAGATAGTTCATATCACTGAAGGAAGCCATCCAGCCAATGTTGTGATGCTTTGAGTTCTTCTGGGGATATTGCTAACTGTGGTGCCATTGCAAGGGCAAATGCTTGAATATAAGGCCTATGCACAACCAAAGCCTTTGCTCTCCTGTTAGCAATCCACTTACAGAGGATGTTTCCAGCTCACGAAATAATGGTTGCCAACCTGATCCACACTAGCACTTCTTAGCATTTCCCTCATCAGCCTGTTGACTGAGGATATTGTACGCTGCACTCCATTTTCAGACCATTTGGATATCTAACTTCTTCTATTTACAGAAAGCCATCATATTCTTTCCCCGGGTGTCCTCCACGATTCCTTTCTTGTACTCGATGGAATATCTCTTTTTGCACTCATCTAGTCTGGCTTAATTGAAGACTTATGAGACCAGAGTGGCAACACAAAATGGCGCCGGCTAAGAAGAGAAGGCACAATCACAGCCATTCAATATCAGGTGCGTGCACTTTACGCATGTTGTCTGTACTTTGAGCTATCAAAATACATCTGCCAGTGTTTATGGGCCAAGGATCTCAACTGTCAAGTGTGAGTGATGATTAGGGTTACATTAACAATCATGGGGGACTCCAAGGGAAAGAATCAATGGGTGTCAATAATATTATTTTATACTTCAACACGTCTGTCGTGTGTTGTTGATGATCTTAACTGGGGCTTATTTTTGGTGTAGGGCTTATATCATGACCACCCTGGAAAACCATGCTAAGCGTTATTCTTTGGTTTGGTCTTATTTACAAAGAAATATGGTACGTAACCTGGGAAAAAGCTCTCCCCCCTGGGTAGAAGTGGAAGCCATGAGGGGGTTTCTCCCGATGGAAGTCCCTAAGATGGCGTGCCTGAAATATTGCAAAGTACCAGGAGTTGCTCTGGAAGGGAGAGCAGGGGCACATGGATGTCTTGATGAGGGTCTGGCTGAGTGGAGTTCCATGAGGGTGGCCTGGATCGGAGGGAAGTCCCCCTGAGAGGGTCTGAGGGCATGGTGACAAGACACGATTTGGCAGCCTGCAGGAGATATGTGGGAGACGGGAACTGTGGTGCTCTGGACTGGAAGGGAGGGGGACGTGGAAGTCCTGATGAGAGCGGGCTGGCCCCTCAGCAGCTGAAGGGAGTTACGCGAGGCAGGTTGGGATTGGACTGAAGCTCCATGGAGAGGCTCTGAGGGCACATGTGATATGGCACGGTTTGGCAGCCTGCAGGGGACATGGATGTGGCTGAGTTGGGGGCAGTGGCCAGGAGAATTGTCTGACAGTGTGGTCATGCAAATGGCTGCCCCCGGGAGCCAGGTCTGTGATCCCATCCTCCCAGGCCTAGGTTTGTTGAGATAAGGATCCTGTGCCATCTCGTGCCTAGGTCCAGCTGGGGAGTCGGCCAACAGCGCAGGCATGCCAAGGGCCATCCCGGAAGCCATGTCTGTGATCCTGTCCTCCCAGGCCCCAGGGGTGCGAAGATATGGCTGCCATGGTGTCTTCCACCAGGGTCTGATGGGGGGAGTCAGCCGACAGCACGGGAGTGCTGAAGGCCGCCCCCTGGAAGTCAGGTCTGTGATCCCATCCTCCCAGCCCCCAGGGGTGCAGAGATATGGCCGCCATGCATCTCACACCCGGGCCCATCCGCAGACGCCAGGTCAGCCTCTGGTCCTTCACCCGGCACTGTGGGGATGCCGCCCTGTGAACGGTACCACTCAGGAGGCAAGGGGGCATGTGCCAGAAGGCTCAAAGCGAAGCACATTTGTCGGCGCCTGGTGCCACCGATTGTGATGGAGGCACAAGATGAAATGGGCCAAGATGCCGGGACCAGGGGCCATATCCTGTGCGAGTTTAAAAGCACTAGGTAGAGGGCAAAGGGGGGAACTGGCATCACGGAAGCCTGAATGAGGGTCTGGCTGAGGCTACGTGGTCCAGCAGAGTTCCACGAGGCTGTGAAGCTCCCCTGAGAGGCTCTGAAGGCAGGGTTGACACACAATTATTTGGCAGCCTCCAGGGGTTATGTAACACAAGAAAAGAGCTCTCCCGCCTGGGTAGAAGTGGAAGCTATGAGGGGGTCCCTCCCAATGAAAGTCCTTAAGGGAGAGAGAGGCGGAAAACAGCTGGGCTGGGAAAACTGCCACCTGGGTGTGGGGATCCGGACCACAACCCCCTCCAGGATGGAAGTCCGGAAGGGGGATATAGGGGGAAAGTGGCCGGGCAGGAAGTGCTCCCTCTGTATGGGAGGGTCCGGATCATGCCCCCCCAGTGTGACAGAAGTCCCCAAGGGAGGGTCTGGCAGAAGGCTGTGGGGACAGGAGTGCTCCTGCCAGGCAGAGGAAGGTGTCCGACCTTGCCCGGTACCAGACGGCATCTCTGAAATGTCGCAAAGTCCCCAGAATGGCTCCAGACAGGAAAGGAGGGGGACGTGGAAGTCCTGATGAGAGCGTGCCTGCCCCTCGATGACCAAGGTGAGTTTCGCGAGGGTGGCCAGGATTGGAGGGAGGGTCCCCTCAGAGGCTCCAAGGGCATAGGGACACGGCATGGCTTGGCAGCCTGCAAGGGATATGCAGAAGACGGCGACTGTGGTGCTCTGGACCAGAAAGAAGGGGGACGTGGAAGTCCTGATGAGAGCATGCTTGCCCCTCGGCAGCTGAGGGGAGTTCCGCAAGGGCAGCCTGATCAGAGGGAGGTCTCCCTGAGAGGATCCAAGGGCATGAGGACATGGCACGGCTTAGCAGCCTGCAGGGGATATGCGAGAGATGGGGACTGTGGTGCTCTGGACCTGAAAGGAGGGGCCGTGGAAGTCCCGATGAGAGCGTGTCTGCCACTCAGTAGCCTAGGGGAGCTCTGTGAGGGTGGCCTGGATCAGAGGGAGGTCCCCTGAGAGGCCCAAGGGCATGGGAATATGGCACGGCAGGGCTTGGCAGCCACCAGGAGATATGCAACCTGGGAAAAAGAGCGCTCCCACCTGGGTAGAAGTGGAAGCCCGGAGGGGGAGTCCATCCTGGTGGAAGTCCGGAACTGGGAGAGAGGCAGAAGGCAGTCAGGCAGGGAGCACTCCGTCCTGGATGAGAGGGTCTGGATCTCACCCCTGGTGGGATGGAAGTCCTCAAGGGAGCATCTGGCGGAAGGTTCCAGGGCCAGGAGTGCTCCTGCCCTGGTGAGTGGGGTCAGGCGGAGCCCCCCATGATGGAAGTCCTCAAGGGAGTATCTGGCGGAAAGGATGCGGGCCCAGGAGTTCTCCTGCCAGGCAGGGGGAAGGCATCCGACCTCACCTGGTACCCGATGGTATCCCCGAAATGTCACAAAGTCCCCCGAATTACTCTGGACAGGAAAGGATGGGGATGTGAAAGTCCTGATGAGAGTGTGCCTGCCCCTCGGTGGCAGAGGGGAGCTCCATGAGGTTGGCCAGAATCGGAGGGAGGTCGTCCTGACAGGCTCCGAGGGCACGATGACACGGCATAGCAGCCTGCAGGGGATATGTGGGAGACTGGGACTGTGGTGCCCTGGACCGGAAAGGAGGGGGGCTCAGAAGTCCCGATGACAACGTGCCTGCCTCTCGGCGGCTGAGAGGAGTTCCACGAGGGTGGCCTAGATCAGAGGGGATGTCCCCTGAGAGCCTTTGAGGGTGCTGGGACATGGACGGCTTGGCAGCCTGCAGGGGATATGTGGGAGATGTTGACTGTTGTGCCCTGGACCGGAAAGGAGGGGGCTCGGAATTCCTAATGAGAGCGTGCCTGCCCATCTGCAGCTGAGGGGAGTTCTGGAAGGCAGCCAGGATCAGAGGGAGGTCCCCCTGAGAGTCTCCGAGGACATTGTGACATGGCACAGCTTGGCAGACTGCAGAGGATATGCGGGAGATGGGGACTGTGGTGCTCTGGACCGGAAAGGAGGTTGATGTGGAAGTCCTGATGAGAGCATGCCTGCCCCTTGGTGGCCGAGAGGAGCTTCGTGAGTGTGGCCTGGATCAGAGTGAGGTCCCCCTGAGAGGCTCTGAGAGCACAGGGACACGGCACGGCTTGGCAGCCTGCAGGGGACAAGGAGGTGGTAGGGTCCCCGAGGCGAGCCTTGGGCTATGGCCGGTTAAAGAGGTCTCTCTGCAGGGTCGACTGGGATGGCTGCAATGGTAGGCCCTTACAGAAGTCCTTAAGGGAGCTTTGTGCAGAGGCCTGCAGGCCTGGAGAGCTCCTGGCCAGACAGAGGCATCTGACCCTTCCCCATTCTCAAAAAATTGCAAAGTCCCCAGAGTAGCCCTGGATTGGAAAGGAGGTGGACTTGGAAATCCATATGAGAGCATACCTGCCTCTCTGTGGCTGAGGGGAGTTCCATGTACGTGGTCACACCCTGCAGGTTTACTCCCTTGATCGCCCGGCGGGCACGCGTGATCTGGCATGATTTGGCAGCCTTCAGGAGTTAAGTGACCATGGAGCGTTTCATCAGTGTGCAAGTCCAGGTCCCAGCCCCAGGGGAGAATGTCCTGCCAGGTGTCTATGTGGGGTCAAGGTACCCTCATGGGCCTCTTCCTCCCAGCCAGAAGTCCATATGAGAGCAGATCTGACCCTCAGTGGCTGAAGAGAGTTCCACGGGCCCTGTCACACCCTGCAGGTTCACCCCCCGATTGCCTGGTGGGCATGTGTCATCTGGCATGATTTGGCAGCCTCCAGGACTTAAGGGATGATCAAGTGTCCCGTCAGAGTGAGAGTCCGGGTCCCAGCCCTGGGGATAATGTCCTGCCAGGTGTCTGCGTGGGGTTCAGGCTCCCTCTCTCGGGCCTCTTCCACCTGGCCAAAAGTCCATATCAGGGTGGATCTGGCCCTCAGTGGCTGCAGGGAATCCCGCGGGGGCAATTGTGCCCTGCAGGTACATCCCCTGGAAGGGCTGGTGGGCATGTGTGATCTGGCATGATTTGGCAACCTTTGGGAGCTGAGGGATGATCAGGCATCCTGTCAAAATGTGCAAGTCCAAGTGCCCCAGTCTGGGTCCCAGCCCAGGGAGAGAGAAGATGGGGTGTCCCATCAGAGTTTGTGTCCCAGCCCCAGTGACATCCTGCCAGGTGTCCGCTTGGGATCGAGGTGCCCTTACACACCATCCAACGATCGATCGGGCTGACCAACTCCCACTGGTAGAGGGCCCCCGTGGCATGGCTCTGTGGGTCATGGCTTGAGGGTTGAGCTTCTCCACACCAGCAGTGAGGTGCAGGTGGGGGCGCGGAGTGCTCTGTGTCCCTCAGGGCGGACGTCTAGGTGAGACTGATGAGCCCAGCCCAAAGCAAAGGAGTCTTGTGACATGGCCGCCATCTCCTGGCATCCGTGTGTGGCCAATGCATGGGGGGGGGGCTTGCTCCCACTTTTCCCTGGCTATGAGTGCTGACGTGCACTGCACTGGCCTGTGGCCCTCCGGGGTCATGGTTGCCGGCACCAGGGGTGCCCCCTCCATGGTGAGAGGAACCCCTCCTGTTGGCAGAGATGTGGGCTCCAGCCCCTCCTCTCTGCCCACCCGCTGAGGTGCTCCTATCCTATCTGGTTGACCCTGCCAGTAGCATATGCGTGTCTCAAAGATTAACCCATGCAAGTCTTGGTGCACACAGACGCTACAGTAAAACTGCAAATGGCTCATTAAAATCAGTTATGGTTCCTTTGATCACTCCACCGTTACCTGGATAACTGTGGTAATTCTAGAGCTAATACATGCTGATGAGTGCTGACCTCTGGGGATGCGTGCATTTATCAGACCAAAACTAATCTGGTTCTCAGCTTTGGTGGCTCTAGATAAACTCGGGCCAATTGTGTGCCCTCATGGAGGCGAAGCGACATTCGTATGTCTGCCCTATCAACTTTCAATGATACTATCTGTGCCTACCATGGTGACTATGGTTAACGGGAAATCAGGGTTTGATTCCAGAGAGGGATCCTGATAAATGGCTACTACCTCCAAGGAAGGCAGCAGGTGCACAAATTACCCACTCCTGACTCAGGGAGATAGTGATGAAAAATAACAATACAGGACTCTTTCGAGGCCCTGTAATTGGAATGAGTACACTTTAAATCCTTTAATGAGGATCTGTTGGAGGGCACGTCTGATGCCAGCAGCCATGGTAATTCCAGCTCCAATAGCGTATATTAAAGTTGCTGCAGTTAAAAAGCTCTTAGTTGGATCTTGGGATCAGGCTGGCAGTCCACCACAAGGTGAGCTACCGCCTGTCCCAGCCCCTGCCTCTCGATGCTCTTAACTGAGTGTCCTGGGGGGTCTGAAGTGTTTACTCTTAAAAAAATTAGTGTGTTCAAAGCAGGCCAGTCACCTGAATACTTCAGCTTGGAATAATGGAATAGGACTCTGGTTCTATTTTGTTGGTTTTCAGAACTGGGGCATGATTAAGAGGGATGTCCGGGGGCATTCGTACTGTGCTGCTAGAGGCGAAATTATTGGACCTGCACAAGATGAATGAAAGTGAAAGCATTTGCCAAGAATGTTTTCATTAATCAAGAATGAAAGTTGGAGGTTTGAAGACGACCCGATGGCGTCGTAGTTCTGACCATAAATGATGCCGACTAGCGATTCGGCAACATTATTCTCATGACTCACCTGGGAGATTCCAGGAAACCAAAGTCTTTGGGTTCTGGGGGGAGGGGGGGGGGAGTATGGTTGCAAAGCTGAAACTTAAGGAATTGAAGGAGGTGCACCACCAGGAGTGGAGCTTGCGGCTTCATTTGACTCAACACGGGAAACCTCACTTGGCCCGGACACGGAAAGGATTGACAGATTGAGAGCTCTTTCTCAATTCTGTGGGTAGTGGTGCATGGACATTCTTAGTTGGTGGAGCGATTTGTCTGGTTAATTCTGATAATTAACAAGACTCCGCCATACTAACTAGTTATGCGGCCCAGTGTGGTTGTCTCCAACTTCTTAGAGGGACAAGTGGCTTTCAGCCACACGAGATTGAGCAATAACAGGTCTGTGATGCCCTTAGATATCCACAGCTGCACGTGTGCTACACTGAATGGATCAGCATGTGTCTACCCTTGGTCAACAGGTCCAGGTAATCTGCTGAAGCCCATTTGTGATAGGGACTGGAGATTGCAATTATTCCCCACAAACAAGGAATTCCCAGTATGTGTGAGTTATTAGCTTGTGTTGGTTAAGACCCCGCCCTTTGTACACACTGCCCGTCACTACTACTGACTGGATGCTTTAGTGAGGTCCTCTGATCGGCCTGCACTGGAGTCGGTCACAACCCTGGTGGTGCACCAAGAAGACGATCAAACTTGACTATCTAGAGGAAGTAAAAGTCATAACAAGGTTTCCGTAGGTGAACCTGCGGAAGGATCATTAATGCCAAGGGTCCCGAGACAGTGCTGTCCCTGGGTACCAGGGCCTCTCCTCAGTCTGCCTCCCTGACCCCCTATGTCTGTCTCTGCATCTCTTTCTGACTCCTATCTTTCTGTGCACCCTGGTGGAGGCCAGCGGGAGAGAGCCCATGGCTCCTGAGGGGAGGGAGTGAGAGGAGGGGTGGTGTCTATCCCCCCTTATCTCCCAGTGGCAGGAGGGAGGGGGTCCGTCCATGCGGAGGGAGGTGCGGGTGCTCCTCTGCTGCCATGAGGGGATGGTAGCGGAGGGTGCACCATGCCCAGCAGTGCGTCCTGGAGGTGGCTGGCTCCCCATGCAGCAGAGGGAGGGAGAGGGTGCCATCCTCCCACCAATAAATTTAGTTTTTTTCCAGATTTCTAGCGTTGCATAGTTCTTCATGGGGAGAGACGTTTAGTGCTGCTTATGCCAAGTCTGTTCTTGTTGTTAGTAGCACAACAGGTAGAATATTTGCTTTTGATACAGAAGGTTGTGGGTTCTGCTCCCCCAGTATATAGATGGATTGTTCATTCTCTACTATCTCATACTTTTAAAGGGGTGGATGCTGCAGTCCCAAGAATATCCTCTTTGGTGGAGATACCTAGTAACTATGAACCTGTTATCAGTTTGCCATCCATTCCCTATTGCAATATTACTAGCTTATCAGTTTTTAATGTAACATAGGCAATTTATTCCTCAAGGGCAACAGGCACTTTATTTGTAGATGAAACAATGAAATGCAAAGTTGTTTGCTAGCAGCAGCCACTTCATTAGTTACAGATCTCTTTAATGTGGAATTAGTTATATGGCTTTTACTTCTGCAGAGATTGTGGATATTTACTGATACTGGTGGATTGTAGACGTTTGAGTAGATTTTTATGATGGAAAAGAAATGTTCTAAATTGCGCATATTTACTGATACTGGTGGATTGTAAAAGTTTGAGTAGACTTTTATGAAAGAAATGTTCTGAAGTGGGCAGTTTTGTCATTATTGGTTCATGCATTTTGTTTCATTGCTTACTAGGAAAAATGTTCTAAATGATAAATTTAAAACGCGCTCTATAAAGTGTGCTGTATTATACAAGGAATACAATTTAATACAATCAGGAAGGTGTATCAAAGAACACATGCATGTTTCTTGTGCAAGGGGCCTATGATTTCAAAACAGCCCAAAGGTAATTTTTATCTGCCATTGGCCAGATACATTTTCTTTGAATGCGGGTTTCAATGCTGTTTCAATGAATGTGAGTTTCAAGGGCTGAGAAGTTAATGCCAAGTCCATTTTCATTGCGAGACTGTATTGTTTTGTTTAGCAGATGTCTGTTAGTGTTTTTGCTATAAAATATAAAATAAAAGTTTTCAATGAAATCCAAATAATCATTGTAGAAGTAAAGCAGTATGCATATTACAGTGCCTATTGTAAATGGGGCAAAATAGCTAAGCAATGGGACATTGGAATAGCAGCAGGGGGGCTGGGTATGGGGGGGGCCCCATTTGACCATGATTTTGTGAGGGTGGAAGGGCGGAAAACTCAAGGATAACCCCAGGTGGCACAAATTCTAGCTATGCCACTGATTAGTAGGCCATGGAGAATGACTTTTGGAGGTCTTAGCAAACTATAATATTCTTTTGTTAAGATTAGAATATTGCCTGCCATTAAACGCCCTACTTTTACCACAAAACCCACATACTGCAAGTCACCAAAAACAAAATCCTAAGGTTCCTTATCTTCTCCCTTCCCAGAGAACATCATTGCTACACATTTAAAAAAAATGGTTACCGTTTACTACAGTGTCTGGGCTGGTCCATATTTTGGTTGTCTGTTTTTCAGTTTGCGTTTGAAAGTTAGTATCCCACAATTCCATTGGAGTGGAAGAGGTTACATAATTATGTGTGCAAATTTTATGATAATCAGTGTACAGATTTGTACCTATTTTTCATGGGCCTTTGTCCAGACTTTTGATCTTTCCAGGTTGAGAGGTATAGGGTTACCACCTGTCCCTCTTTGCAAGGTACAGTCCCAGTTTGGACAGTTCTGTCCTGTGAAAAAAACTAGAAAATGGCAAATGTCCTGAGATTTTAAGACAAAATATATTAGTTGCACAAAACTGTTATTTTGTATATGAAACATATACATATTATATCAAATGACAAAGCAACTCAAATGCTACAAAATAAGCTTTTATTTTGGTAAAAAAAGTGAAGTTCTGACCTTTGCACTGGTCATGGGTATGTTTTGTCCTGCAAAATCTCACATTTCTACAAAAAATGCCCCACTTTGTCCCTGTGAAAAGGAGGCAACCCTAGAGAGGTATGGTTGCATACTATTTTGTAATAGGCTACAGTGTGGGCATTTAAAGTTTCTACTTTTTAGGTTAATATGCTGTGCAGTAGTTTGCTGACACTGCTTAATTGCTGCTAACAGACTATTTATTTTATGTTACAAGCCTTCCTAATTTAGGTGACTGGAATGCAGAACAGTATTGACCAATTATTTTGCATGCATTATTTTACTCAACTACTAGGTCGCAGCTACAGTAGTCACACATCTATTTCAGAATACCTCAGTTACTATAGAAGAATTATTTTTTTTTGTATCACTTGCCATGTGCCAATGACGGACAGTGACCATACAGTCATCCGCATGGATCCTAGTAAAAATATGATCATTTGCAAAATATTCTGAAATAGTCAGTCAGTCTGTGTCACCATTGTCCATATACAAGGCTTTACACTTTTGTTGTCAGATTTCATCTCAGTCTTCACACACAGTTCACAATTTTTATGAATTATGACATTACCTACAATTTGACAAACATTGTATAATTACTATAAGGATTTTCATGAAATTTTACACTATCTGGTAAGGAAAGTCATAGTAACTGAGTTTTTAACAGATTTACTCTAAACTTGGTCTCATTAGTCTTAGCTGACTGTTGGAGTTCATTAATCACTTGAATCTTCAGTTGAAACAAAACTTCTGTGATAAAGACAATACCACAGTAGGTGTGAAGGCAGGTAAAAACTTCTCCATTCATCTCAATGAGTCACTGAAAGAGGTGACAATGTCCCCATTCACATTACCAAGGTGGTGGTGGATTAATTCCTCAGGTCTGACATATTTCTGTTATATCAATACTTCACAATTAAGCTGTTGTCATTTCAATTTATGAAAAGTGGGACAGAAGCCATTATAGGTGGGGTATGGCTCTGTAGGAGGTATAACATGCTTTGACATTCCTGCAGGATTTTTGGCTCAGTTCAGAACACATAGTCAGAGAGAAGGGCTAGAGGAGAGTTTCTTGCAATCTTTTTTCTTGTAAAAGGAGAAATAGCCCTATTGACCCATGCCTTGTTACATGGATATTGGCTACATTGCTAATTTTTTGAAATAATTATTTTGAAGTTGTCATTTTTGTAGTGGAGGACTACTGCCATAAGACTGTATGAACCATAAATACACCAGATAGGTGCTAGGTATTACAGGTAAGTGCAACTTTTTAGTTTTGTGAGATTGTAAGGCTGTGATAAGGCAGTAGTTTCAGCTCCTGTTCTGTGGGTGCATGCTGAGGAATAAATGGGTACAAATTATGAATTTTGTGTACTTCTACTGTATTTCTTTTACAAAACAGTAATGCATTGTAACATTTCATTTATTTATTTCAAAAGTTTCCTATTTTAACTTTGATGTGGGTGTGTGGGTGGTTATTTACACTTGGATGAGATCATCCACCATTTTTTATTTATTTTTATTTCAAATCTGTCTGTTTTACCTGAATACATAATGGTTGGCCAGTTTGTTTCTTGATGGGATGGATTTAGCCAACTATTTGCTTGTACGTGCGTGTATGCATTTGTACTTGGAGTACTTTTAGGTTAGTCCAGTCTTATTTGAGGTTAAAGGTCCAGGAACATGAGTGTTTAACTGTTACTTCCTGGTAAGGACTTCTGCACATATGCTCTACAGTTGTACACATTCAGGTTCCTAGAGACGTTAGTCCCCATTAGCCTACTTAGGTACAGTTGTCATGGTGGTCCATGATGAGAACACTTAGTGTCTCAAAGTTTATTAAACACTTGGTTTGCATGATACAGACAGCTTGCAGTCACAGACAGGTCAGCCTATGCAGTGGAAGGCTGAGATGTTGATTGATTTATTGTGTTTGTGCAATTTTTATGGGGAGCTCAACCCGTTTGCTGTTATTCATAACATTTATTTATTCATAGCATTTTGTGTGGACATAACTTCAGTCTATGCATGTATGGTCTATCTAGGAGGGGTGGTTGAGGAGAAGGCAAGTCTAATCAGAAGGTCAAAACTAGAACCAGAGGCAAATGCAACAGATTGTGAGGGGGTAGTGTGTGAGACAATGTCAAAGAAGCTGAAAAGTAAAATTTCCAAACCCACATTATGACCAACACTTCTTTATGGTACAGAAATCTGGGCAGTAAAGGCTGTGCAGTTAAGGAAGGTGGAAGTGATAGAGATGCAGTGACTTAGATGATGGTTTTGATGCACACTGTGGTACACATGAATAAAATGACATCATCACTGCAGAAGCCAAAGTAGCTTCAGTTGCAAAGAAGGTCAAAACAAACAGATTACAGTGTTTCAGATGTATGTGCAGGAAAACAGAAGTCAATTTGGTGAAGAGGTTTTGGAAAAAACAGGATGAAATGAGGACATCCAGCAGAGTGAGGGGTGGATTATGTGAGAGAAGACCTGCAACACTCAGGCAGGACTCTCAAAAAAGGTAGGGCACTGGTACTGAATCAAAAGAGGTTGCAATAGTTCACATGACACTGACCCCATGTAGAAAAAGGATGATGTGCATTATTACGGGTATGTGGTGAAGACATTTGAAATGTAGGGAGGTACTGTGTCTGAGATAACAGAAAGTACAGTTTTGTACCTACCATAAATGTAGATGTTCGAGGATCCACATTGCTGCAGTCCTAACTATTGGGTAGTCCGCTGTCCAGTCGGCCCGAATACCAGAGTATATGGCTGACGTCGGTCAGGGCGCATTAGACTGACGTCAGTACGTCAGGGTACTAATGCGCATGACCGACGTCATATCCTCAGTCTTTTCTTGCCCCAGATGTCAGAAGACCCTAAAAAGACAAGGCCCAATATACCTGCACCAAAAATATGTACAATATATACAGAAATATATACAAAAATATCAGCATATAACCTCACCTACACAACCACCCCTAAACACAGAGGGGAAGGAGGGAGGGAAATTGGACTGCAGCAATGTGGATCCTCGAACATCTACATTTATGGTAGGTACAAAACTGTACTATGTTCTTCATTCCACATTGCTGCAGTCCTAACTATTGGGTAGAATCCCAAAGCAGAGGTAAGGGAGGCTGGCAAATCATAAAGAAGCAGGAGCTGACAACATGCCTTGCAAAATAGCTGTGGCAAAACCAGCCCTAGACTTAGAGTAGAGAGGAAGGTGATAATGCTTAGAGAAAGTATGCACTGAACTCCAAGTAGCTGCCTCCAAAATATCCTTAGTTGCCACCCCTTAGAAATGCTGTTGAAGTGGCAGTAGCCCTAGTGGAATGAGGCCTAATCCCAGCTGGAATCTCCTTGCCATGATGGGAATAACAAAATGCAATGCAAAACCCAATCCACCTAGAAATAGTTTGTTTTGACACAGGCTTGCCCTGCGAACTCAAAGCAAAAGAAACAAACAACTGCTGAGACTGCCTAAAATCCTTAGTCCTGCTTAAATAATAACGCAATTGCCTGTGTACATCTAAAGTGTGCAAAATCTTTTCCCCTTTATTTTGGGGGTCTGCATAAAAGTAGGCAAATGAATAGTTTGGTTTAAAGCCACACTAGAAACCACCTTAGGCATAAAGGAAGGATTAGTACGTAATGATACCCTATCCTTATGGAAAATCAAATAGGGCTCTACTGCCATAAGGGCCTGCAACTCAGACACCCTTCTTGCAGAAGTAATAGCCAACAGAAAAGCAGTCTTCCATGACAAGTATTTCAATTCAGCAGTAGCCGCAGGCTCAAAAGGTTGTAGAGTAAGCTTTTCCAACACAAAATTGAGATCCCAAGCAGGAGTAGGAGCTCTACGTGGGGGTCTTATATTCTTTGCCCCTCTAAGAAACTGCTTGAACAAAGGATGCGAAAACAATGGTGGGTCACAATCATAGTGAGCTGAAATTGCTGCAGCATGAATCTTAATGGAAGAGAAGGACAAACCTTTGTCCAATAACTCAGTAAGATATTGAAGAGCCACACTCAAATTAGGCTCAGAAATCTCCAAATTCTTTGCTGTACTCCAAAATAAAAACCTCTTCCATTTTTCTCGTACACTTTCCTTGTACTAGGTCTTCTAGCTTCCATAATCACATTTAAAACTTGTTGAGGAAGTTGAGACCTGCTGTGTTTCAACACAGAATATGCCAGGCTGTTAGATGAAGAGAGTGAAGCTTGACATTGAGCAGATGACCGTCCTTCTGAGATAACAGATGTGGAATCAAAGGTAAAGGCCATGGAGGCTTCCTTACCAGACTCCTTAGTAGTGGGTACCAGTGTTGCCGAGGCCAATCTGGAGCTATTAAAATCATCCTTGGCTTGTCTTGTCTGACCTTTAAGAGCACCTTTGGAAGAAGAGGCAGAGGTGGAAAGGCATACACATGAAGATTTTTCCAACTGAAAGAAAGAGCATCCACTTTCCAAGCTGTGTGATGAAACCCCTTTGTGCAAAACTTTGGCAGCTGGTGGTTTAGTGGAGAAGCGAACAGATCTATGTCTGGAGTTCCCCATGACACTGTCAATTTCTGAAATACATGAAGATCCAGTTTCCACTCGTGGGGATCCATGATTTGTCTGCTTAACACATCTGCTAAGGAGTTCTGTGCTCGGCAGAAACCTTGCCTGAAGAGTTAGTTGCAAGCTGAGCGCAGTCTCCCATAAAATCATTGCTTGCCTGCATAGAGGATAAGAATGTGTTCCCCTTGTTTGTTGATGTACCACATGACAGTTGTGTTGTCTGTTAGAATCAACACCTGCCCTGGAAGAAGTAACTCCTTGAAAGCCATTAATGCAAACTGGACTGCTAACATCTCCTTCATGTTGATATGTAGATGCTGTAGTCTGGCAGGCCACTTGTCTTGTATCCACTTTCCATTTAGATGAGCTCCCCAAGCAATGTCCGAGGCATCTGTCGTTAAAATCTGACTCGCCTCTGGCCGGGTCACAGAGAGTCCCTTGTTTAGGTGACATTCCTGAGCCCACCACAAAAATTCTTTTTGAAGGCAAGGTATTATTTGAATGACAGTGTCCAAATCCTGGCAGTGCTGTGTCCATACATTTTTGAGATACCATTGCAGCTTCCTCATATGCAGTTTGGCATTGGGAAGCACCAGAATACAAGATGCCTTGAACCCTAATGCTTGAAGGACTGTCCTTGCAGTAAGCACGGACTGATGAGATAGTTGATGGAAGTAAAGGGATAGACTCTTTTGTTTGTCCGGGGTTAAAAAGGCCATCTGGGCTGCTGTATTCAGTCTCACACCCAGAAAGCACATGTCTTGAGAGGGTACTAGACTGGACTTTATTTCGTTCACAGAATACCCTAGGCATCTTAGCACTGCTATAACATATTCCAGATGCTGTAGAAGGTCTTCCTTTTCTTGAGCCAGAATCAGGCAGTCGTCCAAGTAAGGATAGATTTGAATTCCTTTTAGCCTGAAGTAAGCTATCACTGGAGCCAGAACCTTTGTGAATACTCTGGGTGCAGTAGATAAGCCAAAGGGCAATGCAGAGAACTGATAATGAGAATTTCCAGCTCGTTAACGCAGATACTTCCTGCAACTTAGTCTTATAGGCACATGAAGGTAAGCTTCCTTGAGATCTAAAGTTACCATCCAGTGATCTTTGCCCAGCAGAGGTAAAAGCTGTTGTAACGTCAACATCTTGAACTTGGGAATGTCCAGGTAAGTGTTGAGGATAGATAAATCCAAAATTGGTCTCCACGTGTTCCCCTTCTTTGGTACTAGGAACAGGCGAGAATAAAATCCTAGGCCCCTTTCTGATACAGGGACTGGCTGAATGGCCCCTATTTGGAGTAACAGAGAAATTTGCTTGTGAGCCTCTTTCCTTTGTGGAGGAGGAACGTCTGGCATGCCTTTGAAAGGGGGCAATGTATGGAAATAAAACCTGTAACCGTGGTGAATGATATCCAACACCCATCTGTCTTGAGTAATTAAATCCCAATTTTCTTTGAAAAGAGACAGTCTTCCTCCCAAAGGAGCTGCCAGACGAGAATCTACTGGCAGCTGAAAAGGCAGGTCATTGGGTCTGTTTACGAAAGGACTGACCCCTGCCCTCACCAGAAGACTGAGCAGGTGAACTCCCTGTTCTAGGCCTAAAAGAACCTTGAGCTCTGCCCCTACCACGTCTAGACCTACCCCTAGACTGGGAATCATAAAGCAGGGTATGTCCATCCCTTAGTAGGCCAATTTCTACTAAACTTCGGTGGCTGCACCTGCAAAAAATCTTTAACAGTTTGCATAGACTTAGCTTTGTCCTCCATTTTCTTTAAAACTGCTTCCACAGGCGAACCAAACAACACATCAGACTGTAAAGGAGCATCCAAAATCCTTGTCTTAACATGCTCAGCTAAATTCTGATCCCTCAACCAGGCATGCCTGCGAAGAACAGAACTAGTGGCAGCCACCCTCGAGGAGGCCTGTACAGCATCAAAACCACATTGCAAAGAATGCTTACCCACTTGTTCAGACACATGAACTAAATCCAGCAACTCTTTACACTCAATACCTTCCGCCAAAGCATCCACCTTAGATTTCAGTTGTGAAAGGAGATAATTTTGATATTTTAGCATGTGAAACTGACAATTCAACGCCCTCATGGCTAAAGTGGAAGAAGTATACACTTTCTTTCCCCATCTATCCAAAGCCCTTGCCTCTTTATCAGTGGGAACAGGGTTTTTAACCACAGAGGCCTTAACACCTTTAGGTCCCTGAGAAACAGTTTCGGGTCTGCCCTAGGACTCTTAAAAGATACTTATGAGCTTCAGGCACCCTATAGTACCTATCAGGTTTAACAGGAGCAGGAGGCAAAGAATCAGGGTTCAGGAAGCCTCTGCAAAACATCTTCCACCACATTCAACACAGGAGGTATAGCTAAGGGCCTATGCTGGGGTAAAAACAAGAATTCCCTAAGCCTTTTCCTGGAATCAGAGTAATCCTGGCCTTCCCATTTAAAGTGCTCCCTCATGGAATGCAGAGTCTCTGAAAATGAGAAATCCTCAGGAGGAGAAGCTGTAGGAGTGGAATCATCCACATCAGAATCAGAATAAGGAGGATACTCCTGCAAATCTTCCGCAGAAGACTCAGAAGCCTCTGAACACTGTTCAAAACTATCAAACTCAGGTTCCACCCTAGGCCTCTTATCAGGAGGGGGCATAGAACCTCTAATCATAGTAATCAAATCTTCTGCCATTTTAAGCATATGTTTCTTAGGCACAGAACCTGAAGTGCTAGGAGAAGCCCCACTGAAGCTAAACTTGGCCTACCTCTCAAAGAAGTTTTGGAAACAGAAGGAGAGGCTCTAACTACCTTGGGAAGAGAGGGAAGAACAGTTACCTGAGAAGCCCCCTCAGCCTGGCCTACCTCCTGAGAAGGCACATCCTGTAACAGTAAAGTCTCTGCCTGAGACTCCAAAGAAACTCCTGGCAAAACCTCTGGCTCCACTGAGCCTTCTAAAGAACCGGCGTCCGGGACTGCCGGTTCATCAACCCTAGGCTTCGCTGTTTTGTCCTTGCGCTTTTGGACAAAGCGGGCGCCGGAGCATCCGACGGCATTTTATAATTGCAACGCTTCCCAAACACTAACCTGGCACAGTCTAACCTTCTCTTAATAGTGCGTTTGTTAAACCTAGCACAAGAGCGGCATCCAACAACGTCGTGCTCAGGCCCTAAACAAGGTATACACAAGGTATGGTAATCCCTATGAGGTATCTGTTTCCCACAAGAAATACAGTTATTCACTTTTTCTGACATCCGGTTAAATACTGAGGCAAGAAAAACCAAAATGTTCCCAACGGGTACTTAGCCAACTCTGATTCGGTCTGAAACTCCGACTTCAGAAAATTTCAGAACGCCAACCTGCACTCGCAAAACTGCTTCTGCATCGGACCATGCGGCAAAAAAGACTGAGGATATGACGTCGGTCATGCGCATTAGTACCCTGACGTACTGACGTCAGTCTAATGCGCCCTGACCGACGTCAGCCATATACTCTGGTATTCGGGCCGACTGGACAGCGGACTACCCAATAGTTAGGACTGCAGCAATGTGGAATGAAGAACATCAGGTTATGGGCATGGAGGTGCTGCTTTTGCTCATACTACATTTCAGGGATCATTGCCTTTCCTTGGTACCCCCTGACAGATATTTGCTCGGTTAGTGTCCAGCATAAGAGTAATCTACTACTTTAAGACCCCACCTTTGCCAAGCTAAACAGCAATATTGTAGCCCTATGAGATTTACACACAACCTGAATTTCTATGCTATATCACTTTGACCTTGCCATTTTGTGTGTGTGTGTGTGCACGTGTGTGTGTGTGTGTGTGTGTGTGTGTGCACGTGTGTGTGTGTGTGTGTGTGTGTGTGTGTGTGTGTGTGTGTGTGTGTGTGTGTGTGTGTGTGTGTGTGTGTGTGTATATACACGAGAGCACCTATGGGTATACATAACAGATATGTGCACTGATTCATATGTTCATAGAAAGTAACTATGCAACTGGCCCTAGAGATTCTTCCCCTTTTTACAGCACTTTAACAGCAAAGGATTCTTTGTTCTATATGGCTTTCTTTTATTACCCTTTTGTTCTATTGCCACAATTGAGTTTTCTTCTAAAGGACTATAAACTCTTGTCAGCATCAATTCCAGTGTGTAGTTTATACTTCTTTGGAAAGCAAGCTATTGCTCTATAGTTTTTAAGCTAGCTTGGAGGTTCACTCTTACGTATGCAATTTATACTTCTTTGGAAAGCAAGCTATTGCTCTATAGTTTTTAAGCTAGCTTGCAGGTTCACTCTTACGTAGGAGTATTGTTTTTCCTGTTAACCAGGCTGGTGTCTGTTCAGGGTCCTCATGTAAATAGTTATTACTCATGGTTAAATCTTCTTGTAAAGATGTTAACACTTTTAGCCAAAAGTTAGGTACTGCATTTGGGCCTGGGCTTTTCCAATCAGGATCTTTTCTTAACTTTGTTTCAATCTCTCTGGCCATTACTTCATCCCATTTCATATCCTGTACATTTGTACTTCTTATTTTTTCTTTTACATATTATATCCATTTGGTATCTTTGTTATATGTTGGAGAAATATCTATGAAGATCATGTGGAACGTATCTATTTCTTCTTTGTTTGGTGGTGTTTCACTTCCTTTTACTTGTTTCCAAGTTCTGTATAAAACATTTTTTGGTCATCAATAAATTGCTTATTTTGTACCTTTCTTTTATATTTATCTGTGTATCTTCTTGGTTTTTTACTTTATTATTTGCAGTATTCCATGATTGATCCTGATCTATTCTGATACTGCACATTGCTTTTATCACATCTAGCATTCTGAGTATTTTTGTTGATCTATTCCTTCTTCTATACTCTTCTAACAGTGACACTTCTCTTAATTGCTTTACAGTTTTCTGTATTCGATACTTTCATGATGGCATTCAATTTCTACCCTTCCCTTCTCTTACTGCCCTGTGTTTTTGTGGCAAGACTTTATCTTCTGCACAGTAGTATATCATATTTACTTCTATTATACCATATGAATCTCTATGGATAGTCCCAATGGCATAATATTAGATGGGTACCTCGAGCTTAGTTCTGCGTAGCTGTGGGCATTGTCAGGAATGATTGACACTCGAAATGGGTGTGGAAATCCCAGATGACTGGTAGGCTTGCTAATTTGCATGTCATGTCATATCCAAATTACCAGCATGTGTTTAATATTCACATATGAAAATTAATTCAAACCCATAAATGAAAGCAGCATTCACAACTGCATTAATTTGTAAAAATACGAACAATGGCTTCCTGGCCATTCAGTTGCAGGGTGCAATTGTCACTTGCCTCACAAATACAAAGAAGATTAACACCTTTCAAACGGAGGGTAAGATGCAGAATTGTCTTCATTTATTCCTTCCAAATTACCTTGTTAGAAGAATATTAGCACCTTTAGTCTGACAAGGTTTGTGAGTACAGTACTGCAATATTTTTTTAATGAAGATTGAAATGTACGTGAATGTTGCTGCTGATACCTCAGTGCTGCTGAAGGGTGTCCATAAATAAACAGATGATTTTTTTTTTACCAGTGTCGTTGCCTTTTATTGGGTGTCTTTTGATTTTTGCATGCCACTCACTTTGAACTACTATAGATTTGCCCATCGATATTCATTGCATTAATTTCATGTACATTTTTCATTCATTTTCAGGGTGTCCATAAACAACTTCAGTTTTTACCATACTTTTAGTTTTGCATGCCAAAGTTATGTATGGCCATCAATATTCATGATATTAATTTTGGCACAGAAATGAATATTCAGCAACTGCTCCATTGCCAGGCCGGAGGCGTGGTTAGGGCGGGATTTGCTACTGCGCGTCCTGCAAGGTACCCATCTATTATGCCATCCTAATTACTGTGTTCGTTTCATCTAACTTCTAACTTACTCTAAGGTATAGCTGATGTACAACTACCTTCGAAGATAACCTGTCACCTGCATTGTAGTGGAATAGATTATCATATACCTATGCTATCATTAATATGTAAAAATCACCTTATACGTGTTGGCAATCCTTTTTTTTGGTAAGTTGTCTGCATTATAATCTGTCTGTGACATAAAGGAGGAGGACAGAATTTCAACAATACCCATATAGAAATGGGTAAAAGGCTACTACTGACAAGGAGATTTTCTCCATATGAAGTAATAATATATGGATAAAAAGAATCAGTCTTGGTGAGCTAAAGAATCAAATGGAATGAAAATATATCTCTAGTGTTATTTCTGACTGCCGTACTTTCTCTCCAGTCAACTTCCAGGTCTTCAGCCTGGTCTCTGTTGACCTTAGAGCCTTCTCTGACCACTGCTTGCATCAGATTGTGGCAACTATGCCAGATGGCTTAGTGGTTAAGTTCTTCGCCTGCCATGCACAAGGTACAAGGTTCGATCCTGACCTCAGACCAATGCCTGTTTGGAGTTTGCATGTTCTCCCTGTGTCTCCATGGGGTTTCTCCCATATCCGAAAAACATGCTGTTTCCATCTCAAACTCAGCAATGAATGGAGCCGTGGGCAGCAGCACAGACTCTACATGGTGCCCTCTAGGGGAAGAGGTGTACAGACCAACTGCTTTGGGCATCTACTGCTGTGCGCAGTACCCTCAAGATAGGAAAACACAGATCACAGACTGTGCACCATGGCAGGGCTAGCCACTTAACATTGTAAAATATGGCTCTAGGTGATTCAGTCATGCTGACTAATGTCACCAAAATGGGCAAGGGTAGTTACCGGTGATAAGTAGGTTGAGGACCCGGCCTACTTGCACCCACGCCAGGGATCCTTGCTAATGATGGGAGGGGTATATGTGCCCCTATTAGCCACTGTGTGCCCACCATAAAGCCCAGCAGCTCTCGGCCAATAAGTTACTGGCTGGCCGGTGTCTAGTTGCCTAGTCTGGGTTACCTGGGATAGCTTTGTTGAGAGAAAGCTGGACATAAAAACCAACCAACCTGCCAAACATAAAATGAGAATAGCTACGCTTAATGTAGGTTCACTGACAGGATGCAGCATGAAAGTGAATTACATAATTATGCGTAGGAGGCTGGACATCCTATGTATCCAAGAGATGAGATGGAAGGACAGTGCAGCAAAGCCAATTGGCTTGGGATCCAGACAGGCTAGAAATGGTGTAGGAATTGTGATGAGAGAGAGGCTTCAGAAGGCAGTGAGGGATATCATCAGAATTAATGACAGACTCATGGCAATCTGACTCTAGTGTAATAGGTTCATACTAGGCTATCTGCTCTAGGGCATTTATAAGCCTAGCCAGAGTGTGTTTGGCTTTCGCCACCCATTTTAAATGAATTTTGCTATGCCCTTTTTCGAGGTTAGTATACTGTGCCTCTGTCTAACAGCGACACAGACGTGATACCCGAGGTAAACCTACTATCTCCCATCCACTCATCAAGATTCCTCTTGAAGAGAGTCAATGAGGGACTCTGCCTAACCTGGACTGGGATTTTATTCCAGAGTTAAGGGAATGAATCTGTCCCTCCAGCATGCCCTATTTATTTCAGTGCTGAGGTTCAAGTCTCTTGAGCGCGTAGCTCGATGGGATTTGGATTTTCTGAGGTGCAGCATGTCCATTAATTCCGGGTTGGACATGGCTTTATACGTCAGGCACAGATCGCCTCTGAGCAGTTGGTATGCCACTGAGTAGAGCTGGAGTTTCTTTAACCGGGCAGCATATGGCATCTGTTTGAGCCCTTTGATCCTCTTGGTGAGGTACTTTTGGGGTCTTTCCAGTTGCTGCAGATGTCTGGTAAGGTACATCCCAAAGGGGCATTGTACTCAATTATGGGCCTGATGAGGGATGAGTAAAGAGGCATGATGACCTCCCCTGATCTAGATGTGAATCCCTTCATGATTAGGTGGGCTATATAAAATGTTTTTCTAACCACTTTGGCCATGTGGTTGTCAAATGAGAGATTGCTATCAACTTGGATCCCCAGGTCCCTAATTACTTCTTCTGTACTTAATGGATTACCACCTATGTGGTAATTTGTGGGCACTTTGTTTTTGCCAAAGGGGATGACTATACACTTTTTGGTGTTTAGCTTGAGGCCATAGCTCTGGCACCAGTTGCCTGTTTCTATGAGGCCCTTTTGTAGGATGCTTGTGTCGGCTGGAGAGTCGATTATGGCGCCCAGTTTGCAGTCATCTGTGAACTTGGTCAGCCACAGTCCTTCCGTGTTAGCCTGTACCTCTGAGAAATATATACCGAATAAGAGAGGTCCCAGGACTGAGCCTTGTGGGATGCCACTTGTAACTGGTTTGGAGTCTGACATGGCTCCAGCAATTCTAACCATGTGGGTTCTGTCCTTGAGCCAGTTTGCAACCCATCTAGTGACATAGGGGTTTATATTTAAGCTGGTGAGCTTATCTATAATGCCCGAGTGGGGTATTGTATCGAAGGCTTTTGCAAGGTCCAGGTAGGCTGTGTGGACCACCTTCCCCTCGTCAATGACCTTGGTGACGGTTTCAAAGTAATCAACCAGGTTTAAGAGGCAGGATCTGCCCTTAAAGCCAAACTGGGTAGGATCCAGTGTCTGTAGGTCCCCAATATCTTTATTTATGAGATCCAGGATGATCCTTTCCATAGCTTTGCAGACCAAGCTAGTCAGGCTTATGGCGCGATAGTTTCCAGGATCCGTTGAGGCACCACCTTTTTGGAGAGGGACCACTGTTGCTGTACGCCACTCTTTGGGTACATATCCTGTAGTAAGGCTGAGATTGAACAGTAGTTTTATGTTTGGGTTTAGTTCTTCTTGGAGTTCATGTAGGACACAGCCCGGGACACCGTCTGGTCCCATTGATGCTGTGTTTTTTGCTTTGGAGAGGGTGGCTCTTACCTGAGTATCTGAGATGTCAGGGGGGCAGAACTCTGCTGGGATAGATATTTGCCCTATTGGTGGGGAAGGGGGGGGGGGAGAAGTTCGCAGTGAACCTGTCGGCTAGGATGTTGGCAATGTCGGTGGGTTCGGTGTATTTTTTGTCATTTTGGACTAATTCTGAGCATATCTGGGAATTCCCACCCAGGTTTGTAACATAACTAAAGAAAGCCTTGTAATTATCCTTAGTGTCCTGTGCAATTTTTCTCTCAAAGCTGGCCTTAGACAATTTTATGAGTGCCCATAGTTTTTTGCTAATACTGATCAGAGATGCCTTCCCTTTTTGGGATTTTGCTCTACCATGTAGTAGCTTCCTCCTTCTATTGTGTAGTTTGTTTATGGCTGGGGTCCACCAGACAGGACGCCTAACTTTGGAGGATTGGGTCTTGGTTTTATTTGGGATTGCATGATCCATGCATTCCTGAAGGTGTTCATAGAATGCGTTTATAAAGGATTCTGCGGTCTGGGCCGTATTTTCCACAGGCCCGGGGGCTTTGAAGTATTTCACCTTGGTTTTGAGGAGTGTGAAATTTGCTTTAGAGAAGTTTTTCACTGTGGTTTTCTGGGCAGGGGCTGGGGTCAGGATGTGAATACCTAGTGAGATTAGTTTATGGTCTGATCTTACCAGTGAGGGATACACTTCTGGTCTGGAGCATAGAGTCCCCATGTTGGTGATGATCAGGTCCAGTATGTTTTCCCCTTTTGTGGGAGTGGCAACAAGTTGTTCCATAGCATTTGCGTTTATAAATTCTAGGAACCTTCAGGCGAGTGTGTTGGAGCTAGAGTAATGCTCCCAGTCTATTTTAGGGTAGTTGAAGTCGCCCAATATAATGGTGTTTGGAGAAACCTTCATATTTTCCAGTGTTCTCAGGAAGGCTGAGTGGGGTTCCTGAGTTTGGGAGGGTGGTCTGTAGCAGGCTATAAACTGGAAGGCAGTTTTACTCACTGTTAGTTGCACATGGATAGTCTCTGATGCTTCATGCTATGCCACCAACCTGGAGGTGTGGGTATCTTTGATGAATATTGATACTCCCCCTCCTTTTGTGGTTCGGTCCAAGTTTTGGGGCCGAAAAACATGGTATGAGGTATAATCTTGTAGTGCTGGGGTGCTCTCGGGAGCCTTGAACCAGGTTTCTGTTACTACACAGATATCGATGTTCTCCATGCTAAGGAGAGTTTTGAGTGCATGCATCTTGAGGTTTAGACTTCTGGCGTTGAATAGCATTACTCTTAGTTTCTTATCTCTTGTGATACCAATGGAGGTGGGTTTGTCTTTTGAGCCTTGCCTAAAAAAGATATTATGGGGGTGGCAAGAGCCTTTGCCAATATCCGAAAGCCCAGGGGTGACAGGTGCAAGCTGTCCCTAGTGAAGCATCGTGGCTTGTCGAGCATGTCATCCCAGGCAGATAAGTATTGGTGTCATTCAAAGGGGATCCAATGCCTAAGCCAATTGTTTTAATTGATCATCTTGTCTTTATATTGTGGCATCATTCTTGGTGAGGGTAAGATGCTACTCAAGGTCAGGGTCATACCGGCCTGGGCTACATGCTCAGAGAGCTCCTCTACGTCTCTTTTCATGTAGTCCAGGAAGGTACATCTCAGGTCATTCACATCAGCATGGACAATGACTGAGTCATATTTGTACTTGCCTTGGAGTGACCTGAATGCTTGTGTTATGTGGCGGATCCTAGCGCCTGACAGGCAGCTCACCGTGACCTTCTCCTTGTTCAGCCTGGTGAGTGGGACATCAGTGTGCCTGACAATAGAGTCACCTATTACAAGTGTATCAGGTGTGTTGTTTAGCCTTAAGGGCTGTGACTGTTCATCACACTGGCTTTGTGAGCTATGTGTTGCACGTGTTTTGTTTTGGGGTAGCGGTTGCTTGGGTGTCTGCTTTGGAGGTCTCTGCTGCTTAGGCAGATTTTTATTTAGAGCCTCCAGTATGTTTTGTGTGTTTATGTGTTTGGTTTGCTGTCGTGGTAGGTCTATGTGAGACTGGAATTGTAGTGAGTGTGGTTTCCTTCTCCTCCTGACTGGTTATGCCAGTACTGAGTTGAGAGAGCTTAGCCTCCAGTTTGGCTATATGGTTGCATCTCTCACATGTGTTGGAATTTGTTGGGAGGAGGAGAGGGTTGTCTGTGTACATGAGGCAGTTGTAACATTGCCTCAAGATTCCCAGATTCACCAGCTGGACCGGAGAGGAGATTGACAACTGACCTTTGGACATGTTAGAATAGTATTTGGAATTCCTTTATAATTGAAAAAAAGGGCCAGTAGGGAACAAAGTACTCAAGGGGAGTTTGTGAGGGTGTAGTACTTTTAATTTTTTAGTGCTGACTTATATAATTGCTTTAGTGAGCAAGTGCCAGGCTTTACAGTGGGAATCGGGTGTTTATTATGAGAACTAGATCAGTTCTAAGGGAAAAAGTGAAGAGCAGACTTTGTGGAGCCGAGAATGGTTTAAACCCAATTAAGTGGCACTGCCCGTTGCTGCGCTATGCGCAAAATTGCACAAAGCCACGCTAAAGCGGGTTTTATACAGGGGGACTTGAAAGAGCTAGAAATTGGCCCAAAACGGCCAATAGACCACCAGATTCTTGTGCTGGGAACACTCCTCCAGGGATAGATAGGCTGCTCCAAGCTCCCCACTGCCACTGGTGAACAAATAAGCCTCCCTTTATCCAAGAAAGGAAATGGGCAACACAGGAACTTTCCAAAAGTCCAGAATACAGCAAAGCCTGTATTTGGACTACTCTAGGTCAGGAAAGATGGGAAACATGGAAATTTTTTTTTTCTTTTTTGCAACAAACAGCAGGAAAATGCAATAAATATGTAACACAGGCTAGTGCACTTTAGTGTGTAGCCTCAACAGGTAAATGCAACAAACAGGACAAACTTTAAAAGTGCAGGTGCAAAAACAACTTTAAACAGTTTAAAACAGTTCAAGAAGCAGAAATACTTGCAGTTTAGCTAGATCGGACAGTCGCCCATGCAGTAGCAGGAAAACAAACACTTTTATCCAGTTAGCAGTCGCTCTTTTAACCTCTCTGCTGCTAGCACCACTCTGCAGGACCACAAGGAGCTTGGCCGAGTAGTAACAAGCGCAAAAACTGCGTCAAAGTGGGTTTTATACAGGGGGACTTGAAAGAGCTAGAAATTGGCCAAAAACGGCCAATAGACTATCAGATTATTGTGCTTGGAACACTCCTCCAGGGATAGATAGGCTGCTCCAAGCTCCCCACTGCCACTGGTGAACAAAGAAGCCTCCCTTTATCCAAGAAAGGAAATGGGCAACACAGGAACTTTCCAAAAGTCCAGAATACAGCAAAGCCTGTATTTGGACTACTCTAGGTCAGGAAAGATGGGAAACAAGGATAATTTTTGTTTTCTTCTTTATGTTTTAGTCTTTGAGGATAGGGCAGTATTCATAACATCAGCATATGCCCCAAAGCAGGGTTGTGATAATGAGGAAAAGAATGCATTCAGACACCAGTTGCAGTACCTACTGGAAAAAACAGGACAACATGAATTGGTGTTGATAATGGGGACTTGAATGCACATATTGCGACAGACAGAACAGGATATGAGGACTGCCTGGGTCCACATGGGTGGAGTAACAGGAATAAAGAAGGAGAAGCAATTTTAGACATCTCTCTGGCAAATGGCTTGATAGTAGCCAACATGTGGTTCAGAAAGAGAGACAGTTACAAGATCACATACAAGAGTAGCCAAATGCAACTCAGGTAGACTTCCTCCTAGTAAGGAAAAGGGACTGGGGTAGAATCCATGATTGCAAAGTCATCCCCAGTGAAGCAGTTGGCCCACAGCATAAACCATTAGTTGCCACAATCAGCTTCAAGCAGTGGTCACAGAAGGCTCTAAGGTAAACAAAGACCAGGCTGATGACCTGGAAGTTTGACTGGAGAGAAAGTATGGCAGTTCAAGGAATTACTCAGGGCTCTAGCACCCCAAGAAGAGAAGGAAATTAGGTGGAGTTGAACAGGAGTGGCAGCGCCTAAAACAGCATGTGTTAGGACTACAGAAAAGATATATGGCCAAGCCAGGTATGGAAAATAAGGTACATAAGGAAAGCTGGTGGTGGAATCCAGAAGTCCAGGAAGCCATCAAAAGAAAGAAGGAGTGAAGGAAAAAATGGGAGACAGAAAAGACTGACCAGGCTAGGAAGGACTACTTGTTGGCTAACAAAGAAGCTAAGAAATAAGTTGCAAAGGAAAAAAGAATAGGGCATCAAAGACACTCTACCAACTTCTGGAAAGTGACTCAGTAAGGGGCACAAGGAAACTATATCAGGAGGCAAGGCAAAGACAAAAAGATAAAGAAGATAGACACCCTTCATAAGGGATGCCAGCAACAGCCTGCTTACCAGTCCACAGGGCATCAAAGGCAGATGGAAGGAGTATTTCCAGCAGCTTCTGAATGAAGAAAACCCCACAGAAGTTGTACTGCCTCAGAAATGGCCTATAATTAGAGAAGAAGAGGAGCCCACCTTAGAAGAAGTAGGAACAGCACTAAGGAAGAGGAAGTTAAGGAAAGCAGCAGGCTCAGATAAGGTAACAGCAGATATGATAAAGATGCTAGGTGAGATAGGGGAGAAATGGCTCCTGAGGGTACAAATAGCAGTGTGGAGAGAAAGGTGTATCCCAGATGACAGGAGAATAAGCATACTTGTGCCAGTGTACAAGAACAAAAGGGGGCATCTGTGATGATTGGGAGAGATGGGCGAAGGCTGCCAGCCTAGTCAAATAGAATTTGATATATAATTCTGGCATTTGTAAATAAATGTAAAATACAGGCATGTTTTCTTGAGTGTAAAAGAATACTGTGAAATGTGGAACTGCAAAATATGTGACAACATTGCACTCTACTGGCCCAATGAAGCATGTTGTGACCCTTTCATGTTAGAATTCGGCTTCAGTGAGTCTGGATGAAGGTTTCATGCCCATTGTTTGGGCTAAAGTTTATGACCAGAATTTACATGTGGATGGTGCTTTATTGTTCTGGTTTCTGCTAGAGTGTATATGTGAAATGCCTTGTATTGTTGTAGTTTACTGAGCAGGTGTTAGCTTGCTAAATAATGCAGTTTGTGGCCTGAGAAAACCTAAGTTGTCAAAATGATGTAATTTGGGAGGCCGTCATGAGAGCTGTTGGTTAGGGTTTAAAAACTATTATTCAGTGAGAGACTGGGAGCATTTTGATCTCGGATATCCAACTCGGCACTCTGCCTAAACTCATATGTAAGTTTCTAGCACTGTGATTTCTTGTAGGAATAGTTAAAGCTAGTAAAGATTAATTAGGTATTTTTCTTTGAAATCAGACCGGTCCTACTGTAATATTTTAAGTTTGTGTGTGATCTCTGAACTCTTAGATATCTCTGTGGTGTAGTAGTTTTGTCTTGTGTTTTAATTATTTATTATTAAATATTTATAAAACCTTCTACCTGTGGCTGGCTTGTGTAGAGATAAGCTCTAGAATACATTGCATATTTATAGAGGTTATTGTAATAGGCCACTCTAAAGTAAGCCTTGACTGTTAGTCATACTACCATTGGATTATAATATTGCAGACTAATAATTGGACACCCTTTTAAGGTTCTTTTATTAGCTGATATTATTAGCTGGGTGGTGGCAGGGATTACTACTGTATGGTCTGGGTAAAGGGGCACAGCTAGAGAATCTGTGTCAACCTTTCCCAGGAGTGTCTGTGAAGTTGTATAAATACTTATCTCACTCAAAGTGTGTGTGTTGTGTCAGCTACTTGGCAGGGACACAAAGCACTGGTTGGACAGAGAGGGTACTGGAGGTTCTAGCTTGCCCAGCTAGGCGGAGACCTGGACCCTCTAAGCTGTGCCAGTGGGGAGTCTTATTTGGGACCTGGTGAGCAAAGGAGTAACCAGCCCCAGCCTGACTGTAATCTCTGTGTGCACTTAAGGGAAATTGTACTTTACTGTGTGTATTAGTTATCCTTTCCTCTCTTCTGTGAGATGACCTCCCTGTTGTTAGTGGTGAAGATTGAGGCTCCTTGATTGCTGGGCCAGGGCAAGGTCATCACAAGTGGTTTGCAGTGGTGGGATCTACTTCACATACTAATTGGCTTGTAGTGGTGTGGGTAGAGGGAATTCCTGTAGCTTATGTACAGTGATCTCTAAAAGTGTTTTGTACTCTAAAACAGACATGCAGTGTATACTCAGAGTTCAGATCACAATTGTTTTATTTCTTTTGTTAGCTTAGTTTTAGTCAAGGTGAGCAGGCAGCATGTCAGCAGAGGAGTATGGAAAGCTGACAAGGAACCAGCTGTCAGAGATGTGCCAGGCTAGGGGGATGGTGCATGGAAACCTGACCAAGACAAACCTGATTGCAGCCTTGGTTACAGCTGCATCAGAAAACAGCAGCCTGAAGGACAATCAGATCAACATTGGAGATACTATATCCTCGGAGAATGGACAGCTCAACCTTTCTGCAGTGGGCTTAAAAATCCAACTGGAGCTAACGAGACTTGAGTTGAAGGCCAGGCATACGGAACTAGAAGCAGCTGAGAAAATGAGGAGCCTAAAAGCTGAAGAACAGGAATGGCAGAGAAAGCATGAGAGGGAAATGCTGATTCTTTGCCAGAGTCATGGAGGTAATGGGGAAGGGAGTAACTGGACCCCAGAAGCACAAAAGGTCAGTAAATTTCTTCCACAGGTTAAAGAGAGGGGATAATTTTGATAGCTTCATTCATATGTTTGAGTGGGTATGTAAACAGTATGAAGTTGACCAAGGGCTCTGGGTACGGTTCCTGACCCCCTTACTCCATGGTAAAGCTGCAACTTCTTTAGCAAAAATGCATGACACTGACTGTTTTGATTATACTGCTGTAAAAAGACACTTGTTGGAATGTTTTAAGCTAACATCTGAAATGTATAGGAAAAAGTTTTGTGAGCATAGATGCAAGGCAGATGAAAATGTATGTGAATATGTTGCTGAACTGAGCACTTATTTTCATAGCTGGGTGAGTGGATGTCAGGTCACTCACTTTGAAGGGCTGGCAGACCTTTTGGTAAGGGAACAAGCCCTTAGCACTTTGCCTGCGACATGAGAATCTGGTTAGTTGATAGACAGTGTGCTAATTCAGAGAAGTTAGGGAAGAAGGGAGACCTATACCTAGCAAGAAGTAGGGCAGCCCTGCACAGAAAAGGGACCCCCAGTACTGCTCATGGAGCTAAAGGAACCCATGGTGGGCAGCACAGACTGCCCCAACAGAATCTGCCAGTATCTGGGGAAACCACTAGTCCAGGTACACATCCAGGAGCTAGGGTTAAATGTTTTGAATGCAACCAGTGGGGCCATGTGGCATACAGGTGTCCATGGAGGCAAGGTGGGGAACCAAAGGTGAGGGAGCCAGTAAGTGGAAAAGACAAAATGCCAACAGTGGGTTGTCTTGGGGTATGGAACTAGCATCCTGCAGATGTCCTGAGAGGGAAGGATTTGGATAAGGCAGTACTATGTACTTATGCATTTACATGCAGTGAAGCTAGGAGACAAGCATGTGGGTTTGGTAGCCTGGGGGAGACCCAGACAGACTGCATACTTGCAGCCAGGACTGCTGAGGTGGTTACTTCAGGGAGTGAGCTACACTGTAGCAGTGAGACTGAATGTGAGCCACAACTGCTTGTGGGTTCTTATGTTCCCTTGGATAGGGTAACTGCAAAGGTAGAGGTGAGTAGTAGTACCCAAGCTGACAGTGAGGCACCACTGTCAGAGGATGCCAGACTTCCTGTGGAAGGGGAGCTGGGAAAGGTTGCAAGGAGATAGTTGTGACAGGTTTAGCTCTCAGACCCTACATTGCAAGGCCTAAGGCATGTAGCTAGGAAGGCACCTGATTCTCAAGGGAAGGGGGAATCTGTATACTGGAACAAAGGGTTACTGTACAGAGAGTGGACCCCTGAGGGAGGGCTAGAAGGTGAGAGAGTACAGCAGTTGGTAGTGCCTAGAGCTTACCATCTGGCGCTACTAGCCATAGCCCATAATATTCCCTTTGCAGGTTATGTGGGCATAAAACGTACAAAGAGGCGTACTATGCAAAACTTCTATTGATATGGAATTTCCAGACATGTCACAGGGTACTGCAGTGCCAAAAGGTAGGCAAGGCAGGAGACAAGGTGAGTGCTCCTTTGATGCCTTTGCCTGTGATTGAGGAGCCATTTCATAGGGTAGCTATAGATATTGTGGGTCCTCTGAGTACCCCAAGTTCCACAGGGAAAACATATATCCTAGTGATTGTAGATTATGCTACACAATACCCTGAGCCAGTGGCTTTGTCCTCCATTGAGGCAGAAAAGGTGGCAAATGCTTTGCTAGAGATTTTCAGAAGGGTAGGTTTCCCAAAGGAAATACTGTCTAACAGAGGTGCCAATTTTATGTCAGACCTGCTGGCTTGTCTGTGGAAGTCCTGTGGGGTGAAGCACATGAAGACCACCCACTACCATCTCCAGACTAATGGTCTTGTTGAGAAGTTAAACTATACAATCAAGTCCATCTACGGGCATTTGCAGATCAGTTTAAGAGGGAGTGGGACAAATATTTGCCACATCTGTTTGCTTACAGAGACGTTCCCCAGGAATCCACAGATTTTTCACCCTTTGAGTTGCTGTATGGGCATAGGGTGAGGGGACCTCTAGATTTAATTCGAGATGAGTGGGAAGGTGAGTGTGAGTCTCACAAGGAGTCTGTTGTGGCATATGTCCTGAACGTCAGGACAAGGCTCAGGGAACTCATGGGCCTGGCCCAGGAAAACCTGGCAAAAGCCCAACAACAGAAAAAGGTGTGGTATGACAGGAATGCTCGAGTTAGAGAGTATGCTGTAGGGCAGCAGGTGATGGTTCTCATTCCTGTCAGACACAACAAGTTGCAGGCAACTTGGGAGGGGTCCTGCAAGGTGGTAAGAAAGGTAAGTGATGTTAACTACATGGTGGAAGTGCTAGGCAGATGGCAGGGTAACAAATTGTGCCACGTTAACATGATGAAATCTTACCATGATAGGGAGGCCCTTGTGCTGAGCATTTGCAGTGGATTGCAGGATGAGTCAGAGAGATCTTGTGACTGATCTCCTCAGTGAGGCTCGGGCTGACACCTCAGTGGAAAGGGTAGTAATGTCCCAGCAGCTATCTACTACACAGGTTCAAGAAATCCGAGCAGTGTTGTAGGAATTTGGGGAAGTGTTCACTGGGAAACCAGGGTGCACTGACCTGGTGCAGCACCAGGTGGATACAGGAGCCCAAAGGCCTATTAGGCAGGCCCCTTATAGGGTGCCTGAGCGAGTCAAACAGACTCTGAGGGAAGAGGTACAGGAGATGTTGGAACTAGGGGTGATTCAAGAGTCCAACAGTCCCTGGGCCTCACCAGTGGTGTTGGTGCCAAAGAAGGATGGCAGCACCAGGTTCTGTGTGGATTACAGGAAATTAAATAGTCACACAGAATCAGATGCTTACCCCATTCCTAGGATAGATGTGGCCCTACAGCAGCTGGGTGGGGCTAAGTATCTTACAACCATTGATCTTACCAAGGGTTACTGGCAGGTGCCTTTGACTCCCAGTGCTAGAGAGAAGTCAGCCTTTGTGACTCTTTTTGGCTTGTATGAGTTCATAAAAAGCCCTTTGGGGTAAAGGATGCCCCAGCGACTGTCCAGAGGCTGGTAGATCATATCTTAGCAGGAGCAGGAGGGTTTGCCCTTGCTTACATGGATGATATTGCTATCTACAGCCATTCCTGGCAAGAGCACCTTCAGCATGTCAGGGAGGTGCTGGGCAGACTACAGAGGGCAGGGTTGACCATTAAGCCAAGTAAATGTCAGGTGGGTATGGGTCTCCTACCTGGAACATAGAGTGGAGAGTGGTAAGATAAGGCCAGAACCTGCCAAAGTGGAAGCCATTCAGGCATGGCCTGCACCTGTTACCAAAAAGCAGGTGAGGGCATTCTTGGGGATAGCAGGGTACTACAGAAAGTTCATTCCCAAATATAGTACCATAGCTGCTCCCCTCACAGACCTGACAAGGGAGAACAGGCCAGATAAGGTAGTGTGGACCCCAGCATGTGAGCAGGCATTTCAGAAGTTTAAGGAAGCTTTGGGAGGACCCCTGTATTAGCCAGTCCAGACTATAGCAAAGAATTTGTTGTGCAGGTGGATGCTTCAAACTATGGAGTGGGGGCTGTACTTAGCCAGATTTCTTCAGAGGGAGAAGCACACCCAGTGGTTTATCTCAGTCATCGGCTCCAACCCAAGGAGGAATGCTATGCAGCGGTAGAAAAGGAATGTCTAGCCACAGTGTGGGCACTACAAAAACTTCAGCCTTATCTGTATGGAAGAAAATTCACTGTGATGACAGATCACAACCTCTAACATGGTTAAACAGAGCCAGTCACCAAAATGCCAAGTTGCTAAGATGGAGTCTGGGGTTGCAAGCATATATGTCAGTGCAGCACCGCAGTGAAAGTAGCAATGCCAATGCAGATGGACTCTCAAGACAGGGACTGGGGTGAGGTACACCCAGATAGACCTGACACTCTCAAGCAATGTTTCTCAAGGGGCATTTGAAAAACTTGCTAGAGTTCCCCGGGGGGGGGGGATATGTGACGATTGGAGAGAGATGGGTGAAGGCTGCCAGCCTAGTCAAATAGAATTTGATATATAATTCTGGCATTTGTAAATAAATGTAAAATACAGGCATGTTTTCTTGAGTGTAAAATAATACTGTAAAATTTGGAACTGCAAAATATGTGACAACATTGCACTCTACTGGCCCAGTGAAGCATGTTGTGACCCTTTCATTTTAGAATTCGGCTACAGTGAGTCTGGATGAAGGTTTCATGCCCATTGTTTTAAGGCTAAAGTTTATGACCAGAATTTACATGTGGCTGGTGCTTTATTGCTCTGGTTTCTGCTAGAGTGTATATGTGAAATGCCTTGTATTGTTGTAGTTTACTGAGCAGGTGTTAGCTTGCTAAATAATGCAGTTTGTGGCCTGAAAAAACAACAAGTGTCAAAATGATGTACTTTGGGAGGGCCTCAGCAGAGCCTTTGTTAGCGTTTAAAAAACTATTGTTCAGTGAGAGACTGGGAGCATTTTGATCTTGGATATCTAACTCAGCACTCTGCCTAAGCTCACATGTAAGTTTCTAGCACTGTTATTTCTTGTAGGAATAGTTAAAGCTAGTAAAGATTAATTAGGTATTTTTCTTTGAAATCAGACCTGTCCTACTGTATCATTTTAGGTTTCTATGTGATCTCAGATCTCTTAGATATCTCTGTGGTGTAGTAGTTTTGTCTGGTCTTTAATTATTTATTATTAAATATTTTTAAAACCTTCTACCTGTGGCTGGTTTGTCTAGAGATGGGCTCTAGAGTACATTGCATATTTATAGAGGTTATTGTAATAAGCCACTCTAAAGTAAGCCTGGACTGTCATACTACCATTGGATTATAATATTGCACAGTTATAATTGGACACCCTTTTAAGGGCCTTTTAGTAGCTGATATTATTAGCTGGGTGGTGGCAGGGATTATTACCGTATGGTCTGGGTAAAGAGGCATAGCTGGAGAATCTGTGTCAGCCTTTCCCAGGAGTGTCTGTGAAGTTGTATAAATACTTATCTCAAAGTGTGTGTGTGTTGTGTCAGCTACTTGGCAGGGACACAAAGCACTGGTTGGACAGAGAGGGTACTGGAGGTTCTAGCTTGCCCAGCTAGGCCGAGACCTGGACCCTATAGCTGTGCCAGTGGGGAGTCTTATTGGGGACCTGGTGAGCAAATGAGCAATCAGCCCCAGACTGACTGTGATCTCTGTGTACATTTAAGGGAAATTGTACTTTACTGTGTGTATTAGTTATCCTTTCCTCTCTTCTACGAGATGACCTCCCTGGTGTTAGTGGTGAGGACTGAGGCTCCTTGATTGCTGGGCCAGGGCACGGTCATCACAGCATCCACAACTGTGGGCAGTATAGAGGGATCAAACTCCTACCACACTGCATGAATGTTCTGGAGAGAGTGATTGATAAAACAGATATGCAGAGTAGTAGAATGTAAGATGTGAAATGAACAGTTCGGGTTCCGATCAGGATGCAGCACAATTGACCTGATGTTTGCATTGAGACAGATACTTGAGAAGAAGCTAGAAATGAGGAGAGAGTCCAACTGGGCATTCCTAGACTTGGAGAAAGCATATGACAAGGTTCCAAGAAAGCTAATCTGGGCAGTACTGCGGTGGTTTGAAGTCTGGGAAACATTGGTAGAATTAGTGCAGGCTATGTACAAGGACCCAGTGACTCAAATATGAACAGTGTTCAGCCTCACAGAGGGGTTCCCTGTGGGAGTGGGTGTTCAGTGTTCAGCTCTGACCCCACTGCTGTTTATACTGGTGATGGACTACATTAGCAAAAAAGTTGGAGGGGACAGAGCAACAAAGCTGCTGTATGCAGACGATGTGGCAGTGCAGGCAGACTCTGAGCTAGAACTTCAGCAAAGGATAGGAGAATAGAATGCAAATCTGAAGGCACATGGGATGAAACTAAGCACAGATAAGATGGTGGTAATGGCAGCAAATTTGGGGAATCAGAAGAAGCTGAGAATAGAGATAGAAGGGAAGATTGTGGAAGAGGTAAATAGCTTCAAGTATCTGGAAGGGGTGGTTGAGGAGAAGGGGAGTCTGAATGAAGAGGTTAAAGCTAGAATCAGAGGGAGTGCAGCCAACTGGCATAGAGTATCAGGTGTAGACTATGACAGAAGAATGCCAAAGAAGCTGAAAAGCAAGGTATACAAGACAGTGGTGTGACCAGTACTACTGTAGGGTACAGAAGCCTGGGCAGTAAAGGCAGAACAGTTTAAGAAGCTAGAGTTGATGGAAATGAAGTGCCTGAGAAAGGTAGTAGGATGCACACTGTGGAACAGATGAAGAAATAAGGACATAAGAGCAGAAGCCAAAATAGCTCCAATTGGAGAAAAGATCAAAGAACAGATTACAGTGGTTTGGGCATATGTGTAGGAAAGCAGAAAACAACCTGGTGATGAAGATTTGGGACAGACAAGAAGAAGGTCAAATGAATCATGGACATCTAACAAAGAGGTGGTTGGATTGTGTGAAAGAAGATCTGTGACAATCAGGCATGAGTGTTGAATAAGGCAGGAGTGTGGCAATGAATCGAGAGAGTTGGTGACAGTTAACACGATACCCAGACCCCATGCAGGAAAAAAAATGGGTAAAAGGGGGCTGATGATGATGATTATTTCTGACTAACCTGCAATATCTGTGGTATGTTTATGAAAACCAGGGACTTCGTAGGATTTCCATTAGTTGTATGTTCACTGACTAGTTTACAGATACTTTCTGATGCTTAGTAATATAGTAATAGCTGATAGAGCAGGTGGTCTGATAGAAACATGAGGATGGGTCACTGCTTATTCTGTTGATATGTTGCCACTAGTGCATAACAGTTCATTTTAATATGCTGACTTTTTCTGGACTGTTTCTATACAACTTTCATTAATATTATGAGAACAACATTTGTTATGATGTGCATCACTGACTGTGATTGTATATGACAGGCATCTGACATTCTTGGAGTACACATGCTCATTCTGTTTGGATGGTTTCTAGGTTTTCTACCATCAGTCACCAAAGAATCAAAAATCCCCAAAGCTCTCCACCGGTGTCAAAAATCTATCCTAAGAGGCCAAACATTTGTGATATAGTCCCAGCAGAGCCTCGTGTCAGTTGCAGTTTCTAGCTGTTCTACCATCAATCACCAAAGAATGAAAATCCCCAGAATGAAAATCCCCAAAGCTCTACCCCTGGTGTCAATCTACCCCGAGAGGCCAGACATCTGTGATATAGTCCAGCAGTGCCTCGTGTCTGTTGCGGGTTCTAGCTTTTCTACCATCAATCACCAAAGAATCAAAAATGTATGTGTTATACTATTATGGTCATCTAATTCTAGTAGTGTACTAGAGATATTCATTTTTTTTTACTCTGTAATAGGCCCGTACCTCAGATGGATATGTGTTCTGTGTTTAGGGATGCCAGCCATTCTCTCATCACTATATAACTCTCTCCCCATAACTTGCTTACCCTGTATTTTCCACCTTTCCTTTTAATTCCACCACCCTTACTCTTTGTAGACACCCCACAGTCCACCCACATTTCTTCTGCTGCTGCTGTTCATCTTGCATCTGTTCACCCCAAAACCCATTTTTCCCATCTACACTTCTACTTACTTTCTTTGACTTTCCATCTCTATAGCCTTTACTCCCCCTAATCTCCCGTTTTTTTTTTTTTTTTTTCTTACTGCGTTTTTTCTTTCCTTTTCTCTACAGCACTCTGGATTACCCTGTTCTATATAACAGCTTGTACATTCTCCCCTTATCAGATATATCACTGTGTGGGCAGTATGTCTGACTTCACATACTTTACCTTTTTTTTTTGCTAATCTCAAGCACTTTAGCCTAGCCACATTTCCTTCTGCTACCACACCCTCTTGGTAATCTTACATCTAGAGCTTTTCTTTCTCTCCCTGCCATGGTCATCACACCAATCATCACCATCTCAACCCTACTATCCATACTAACTCTATCCTGTTACTTAACCTCCTTTCACACCCACCATTTTATGCTCTTTCATTCACAATTACTTCCTTCATTCCTGACTCTCTACAACACTAAAGACACTGTACACATATCTCCTTAATTGCTTAACACTTTTAATTATATATATTTCCCACCAAAAGTCTATGATACCTATAGCCTCTCTCATTCCTTACAAGAACAACTTAAGCTTTTATCCAAACTAAAATATCTCACATTACACTGGCTTACCTTTATCAAATTCCAGACATACACCCAAACCCTGGCCCCATGCATTCTACTACTATCAACCAAACTCTTCCTCCAAACTCTACAAATAAAAACTACCCCATTCACACCACTCAAATCAACAAACCCAAACCTACTTGTAATACACTTTAACCTTAGAAGCCTCCTCAATAAAATTCAAGAATTCCATGCCACCCTTATACTCTACTCCCCTGACATAGCCATAATTACTGAAATCTGGCTTTAAGCCACACATACAAACTGAGGAATTACTTCCTCTGGGCTATTGTCTTATGAGAAAGGATAGGTTATCCAAATGTGGGGGTGGTATTGCCATAATGTACAAAGACCACCTCAACTTAGTTCAGCTCTCCATCACACCACCTCAGCTTCCCACTGCTGACATTTTAACATCATGCTTACAGATTAATGCACAAAAAAAAACTATCTTAATAGCCATCTACCTCCCACCCGCTTATAACTTCTCTCTCACATTGAAACTATTCTTGAATGAGCATCCTCCAACTATTCTCAGACTATAATACTTGGTGATTTTCATCTTGACTGTTTTTTTTTACTTTAACTCCCTGACCAATTTTATCAACCTTTATGCTTTTACTCAAAATATTTCTCAACCCACACATATAGACAAGGTCTCTAACAAGCATTCAGTACTCAACTGGATCTTAACAAATAAATCCAATTACAACTGTGACACAGGCTGCCTCCCTGATTCTCTCAGTGACCATCACCCCATTTACTTTATCAGAAAACGTACACAGAACATAAATAATATATCGATATATTTACAATAAAAAACATTTCACCCCATCCCTATTCCACAGCCTATTACACGACTATGACTGGTCACCCCTAAAACCCCTCAATTTGGATCATGCAATTCAGTACTTTAATAATGCAGTCCTGCAAATTTTAAATAATCTTGCTCCTCTCAGGAAAATATATTCCAAGGCCAAACAACTTCCCTGCTTAACTAAAGAGACTATCCTCCTTTTAAAACAGTGGGACAAAGCCTAGACTCGCTATCACAAAAATAAAAATAGTAACAATTACACAACCTACCAACAGCTTAGAAATCAGGCCAAATGCCAAATTAGACAGAACAAAGACTTATTTTGAATCATGTCAACAAAAATACCAAAACAGCCCTCAACAATTCTGGCAATCAGTCAACTTCTTCTAAATCCAGGAAAACCAGCCACCCCTACACCAACAACTGACAGCACTACTGACTGTATAGCTACACAATTCAATACCCACTTTATTACCTCCATGACCTCACTCCTAAATACCAGTGTCAATTCCACACTTTCCTAACCACCCACCCTCTGACTCCAGTGCTCCTCCTTTCTCTCTTATACCAATCCCAACTAATTACATTCAAAACCTCCTAACCAAAATAAAACCATGTACTCCTGTGCAGATCAGTTACCTCGTGAAGGTCATAAACTTGCTGCTAAATATATCTCCTATCCTATATCTATTCTTCTAAACCACTCCATCTCTGAACAGTATGTCCCCCTTCTTTGGAAAATATCTCGTGTCATACCCCTTCACAAAGGAGGCCCCTCTACTGACCTTTCTAACTATAGGCCTATAGCTATACTTTCATCACTTGCCAAAATCTTAGAAAAATGCCTACACAGACAGATTCTAGACCACCTTCTATCTTCTACTCAGCATGCCTTCTGGCCCAAACATAGCACTAACACTGACCTATTAAGTTTCACCAATACTGTAAACCACCTAAAAAAAACAATAACCACATTGTCTCTGCCACCTTCCTTGATATGCCAAAAGCCTTTGACACTGTATTCCAAATACTCCTAAAACAAACTTGCCTCTCTCAATTTCTGCTCTAATACACTTCAATGGGTCCATAGCTACCTCTTCAGCCATAAACAAGCCACCTTATGGGAACATAACCTATCTCATCTTTTACCCATCTCTGTTGGTGTTCCTCAAGGCTCCAGCTTAGGTCCACTCCTCTTTACTATCTTTACCAATGATCTCTATACTGTAGCATCACCTGCCTCTATCATTCAATATGCAGATGATGCTTCCCTTATTTGCTCTGTCCCCTCAATAAATGAACTCCAAGCAAAGTCTCAGACTGCCCTTAATAACATTGAAAAATACCTCTCAGACCACCGACTGATTCTAAACTCAAACAAGACCAAACTTATATTTTAAAATACCTCCAATAAAAACCAACAAAAGCATCTCTATCTTTGTCTCTAATGGTACAAAAATCAAACCTGTAGAATATACTAAACTCCTCGGTGCTACTAGACTGTAACCTAAAGTTTGACAGACACATTGCTTTAACAGTCAAAAAGTCCATACAAAATTAGGTGCTCTCTACAGGGCTAAATCATATTTTTCTAACCACACTAGAATAGCTACAGCCAGAACTCACCTACTTTCCACCCTTCTCTGTTATTCACAAGTCTTCACAAACCTTCATAAATCTGATCAGAATAGCCTTGAAGCTTGCTATAATAAAATTGCCAAATCTGCCACTAACCTTCCCCATAGAGCTCACCATTGTATAGCCCTTCAAAAACCAAAGTGGATTGAACTCCCAAAATAACTAGCCCTCAACCAACTAATAGTAGCTCACTCAGTTATTCATAACCCCAATTACTGACCAGCCCTATCTAACTTCGTACAACCCTATTCTAATCTTAGCTCTCTCAGGTCTGCCAAAAAAAACTGCTCAAAGTTGTTTAAACCCACAATGCTTATGGTGATTCTTTATACAGCTACTCCATAGCCAAAACTTGGAATTCCCTTCCCCAGCATTTGCTAACCATAACTAATATCCATTGTTTCAAACAGCTCCTTACAAATTATTTCTCCAGTCACTAGTTATGCTCCTGTACTACCCCTGGCTAAGCAAACACACTTCCCATCTAATGTATTCTCGACTTATGAAACTCAAAATTGTTTGATTCAATTGTTTTGTTGATATTATATTTGACTGTTTTTTTTGTGGCTTGAAGTGTGACTTTTTAATTTGTATTAACTTGATTTTTACACTTTGCTATATTTTTATGTAAACTTTCATAGACATTTTTTGTAATACTATAACTAGCAATATCTGAGTATAAATATTGTAAACGTTTTTGGGAGCTTTTCTTCTTGGGTCTCCGCTGAAAATGGGCTTGGTTTTTAGCCCATTCGGACATTACCCGGTTACCAAATGTAAATAAATAAAATATGTGCATGTAACTGTGGAGCACCATTACTATGGCACATTAGTTGTGATGACATCCACTTCATGGGTTCAAATCCCACATGTGACCTATGCAGATTTGTACATATGATGTTGTTACTTCTTATATATTACATATTCAGATGTTTTTTCATATTTATTCTGATTATCTTTACATAACAGTAACACAGATGAAACTCATGGTTTAGCACAGCTTTGCATTGTAAATGAGAGGTGAGATAGTCAATTGACATATGCTTGTAACATCATCATATCAATATGTGAACCTCCATATAAAGTTCAACATTTGCATATCACACTGTCTTCCAGATCTCAATCTGAAGTAAGGAAGATAATTTCTCACACAGAGAATGAAATTTCTCACACAGAGAATTAAATTTTAATCAAAGTTCCTCCCCAGCATGATTTCAGTCTTCATAGATGGACGGGCCATACTGTCTGGAGGAATGAAGTGTGAACAGACCTTCCAAACATGATCAATGCTTTAGGCAGTCATAATAGATCCAGTGAAGCCCGTCAGTGATGTTACTCTGGTACGATCCTCAGTGCAGCCTACAGACTGCTGCTATGAGAGGACAAGGAATGCTACTGGAGATGGGTCACCCTTATAGGACCATAGGAAGTTACTAGGCTATTGCCCCTGAGGCCCTTATAAGCCTAGCCAAGAATTTAGCCCATGTTCTGACAAGTCAGCACCTGATGCCCCTGTCCAGCAGGGACACAGGTGGAATCCCAGGGGTGTATTTTCTGTTCCCCATCCAGTTATCCAGGTTGCAATTAAAAAGGGTTAATGAGGTGCTGTGCTTGACATGGAGAGGGAGTCTATTCCATAGAAGGAGGGAGTTTCTGGGACACAAATCTATCCTACCAATGAGTCCTATTGATGTCACAGACTAGGTTGAGGTTGCAAGTGTGGGTTACTTGAGTGGAGCTTGATTTGCGGATATACAGCAGTCCTATCAAGGTGGGGTCTGAGACTGCTTTGTATGCCAGACAGAAGGCACCTCTGAGGAGTCTGTATGAGACTGAGTAGAGGGAGAGGGCTTTTAGCATGTGTAAGGTAGATGTTAGAGACCCTGGATTCTCCTGGTGAGGAGCCTCTGTGGTCTCTCCTGCTGCTGTATGTGCTTTGTGAGGTGCATGCCGAAAGGGGCATTGTACTCAATAATGGGTCTTATAACCTCCATGTTCCTGGATAAGGTACCTTTTATTAATGAGGTGGGCCATGTAGAAAACTTTCCATACAATAGAGGCAATATGGTGATCAAAAGTCAGTTTGCTATCAACCTGGGTGCCCAAATCCCTCATGACTGATTCCGTGCTTTGGATCTTGTTATTAATGTGATAATTTGAGGGAATTTCACTCTCCCCAAAGGGGATGATGATGCATTTTTTGGCATGCAGTTTGAGGCCATATTTCTGGCACCAGTCATTTGTTTGGGTAAGACCCACTTGGAGGATCTCCACATCACTAGGGGAATTGACAACAACACCCAGCTTGCAGTCATCTGCATACTGGATCAGCCATAAACCACTGGTTTTGGCCTGCACCTCAGAAAAGTATATCCCAAACAACAGAGTTCCCAATTTCAGTCCCTGAGGTACACCATTCATTACAGGTGCACTGCTTGAGGTGGATTCCCCTATTTTGACTAGGTGGGTTCTGTCAGTGGGCCAGTTTGTTACCCATCTGGTAACATACAGATTAATGCCTAGCTGAGAGAGTTATCTATTATACCAGAGTGTGGAATAGTATTGAAGGCTTTTGGCCAGGTCAAGGTAGGCGGTGTGCACTGTCTTCCCCTCGTCCATGGCTTTGGTGACTGTCTCAAAGAAGTCAACCAAAGAAGTCAACCAAATTTAACAGGCATGACCTCACCTTGACAAAACCCAAACTGTGTGAGATCGAATGTTTGGAGTTGCCAATGTTCTTATTAATGAGGTCCATGATAATCCACAGATTATCATGGATCAGCAGATTAGACTAGTTAGGCTGATGAGTCTCTAATTTCCTAAATCAGTGGATGCTCCACAATTGTGCAAAGGGATGCCAGTGGCTTTCCTGCTCTCAGCTGGAACAAAGCCGGTCCTCATCTTTGGTTGAATAGGGTGCCTAATGGTGCTGCAAGTTCCTGCCTGAGTTCATGTAGGATGCAGCCTGGGATGTTACTGGGTCCCATGGAGGCTGTATTTTTTGCCTTTGAGAGGGTAGTGATAACTTGCTCCCTATATATAAGGGGAGGGGGGTAGGTGCTAGGGATATCCTGATTTACTGATGGGGAGGACAGAGGGGTGAAGTTTTCACTGAACCTGTCTGCCAGCAGGTTGGCTATATCTGCGGTGTTTGTGTAGGTGGTGTCCTTGACCACCAATTTTGAGCAGATCTGAGTGCTTCCGTGAAGAAAGCCTTACGATTGTCTTTAGTAGATGTGGCCAGTTTGGACTCAAAGTTTGCTTTGGAGGATTTCACTAGTACTCTGCTTGTTCAGGCTAAGGAGAGATTGCTTCCAATTAGGCACCTACTCCTTCTTGGTCATGGACTGCAATTTTTTCCATTTATTATAGAGTTTATTTATTGGAGGTGTCCAACAGACAGGTTTACTCTTCCTTCAGGAGGAGGATTTTGTCTTGTTGGGTATTCCTGATTCCATGCAGCTATATAAATGCTTGTATAGTACTTTGGTGTAGATTTGGACATATGTGCCAGTTCCTATGGAGGGGGATGGGGCTGTGGAGCTGTTTATACCTTCCTTCAGGAGGTTGTAATCAGCTTTGAAGAAGTTTTTTTTTTGTTTGATCCTAGCTGGGGGGGGGGGGTCAGGGGAGATGGTGACTTCAAAAGTTACTGCTTTGTGGTTAGATCTTACCAAGTAGGATGACACTGTAGGGATGCTGCAGTGGTTACTCATGTTGGTTAATACCAAGTCCAAGATATTTTCACTTCTTATGGGGAAGTCAACCAGTTGGTTCAAGGCATTTGCATTGATGGACTCTAGGAATCTATGGGCATTTGTGTTTTGGCATGAGTAGTTCTTCCAATCTATGGTTGGATAGTTAAAGTTTTCCAGAATCAGGGTAAAGGGTTGAATCTTGATAGATTCGAAGAGGTCCAAATAGGTGGAGGGGGCATCTTGAGTCAAGTTGGGGCTCTGTAGCTAGCTATGATTTGAATATGGGTCCTGTCAATGGCTAACTGCACCAGGAGTGTCTCCTGTGTGTCATACTGTTTGACCAGCCTGGAGGTGTGTATGTCTTTTATACATATTGCAGCTACACCTCCTTTTGCTTTGCAGCCCATGGTTTGGGGTCTAAATGTATGATAGGATAAGTAGCCTGGTATGGCTGGGGTGCTCTCTGCAGCTTTGAACCAGGTTTCTGTGACTACACAAATGTCAGCACCTTCCAGGGTTAAGAATGCTTGCAATGAGTGCAGTTTCATGTTTAGACTGCTAGCATTTAGCAGCATGAACTTTGCATTTTGATGACATTTTCACGTTGGTAGTTTTGACCTCGTGGCATTGCCTAAAACAGGCACTGTGGGAGAGGCAAGAGCCTTTGCCCAAAGCCCAAGTGAGACAGATACAGGCCATCTCTGGTAAAGCATCGTGGTTTGTCAATCATGTGTTCCCAGGCTGTCAGGTATTGGATCCCCTTGGAATGACACCAGAAACTATGCCAATTGTTAAAGTCAGTCATTTTCTGTTTGTATTAAGGCATTGTTCTGGGTGATGGTAGAATGCTGCTTAAGGCTGTGAACATATCTGCCTGGGACACACATTCAGCAAGCTCGATCATGTCTGTCTTCATATAGTCCATGGATGTATGTCTCAAGTCATTCATGCCAACATGGACTATGACAGAGTCATAACTTGCCTCCCAGATGAGAGAAGTGTTACTGGCCTCAAATCATGCACCAGGACATATATTACCTTCATGCTTAATGTTGACAGGAGTGGATTCTGATTACATTATAGGTGTGGTCCTGTACTTGCTGACTAGTAGTCCCTCAGGTATTTCACCATGTTGGAAAGCAGTCCTCAGACCACTTTCCCTTCATACTGCAGCATCATGGACACTACCAGAGTGTATCACCATGATATTAATAATGAAGGACCTATTGAGCACACCACAACACCCCTTTCTTTTGATGTACAGTTCTGCATCAGGTACAAGAGGTGTTTTAAACAGAAAGTGGGTGCAGTGTATTGCACTAAGGATGCAGGGGAAATTGGCTAAGTCACAGAATTGCTGCATGGCAGCTCTTTAATCTAATGATTGCTGCTGGGAAGTGACTGTAATCATCTATCTTGGTGCACATTGCTGCCAGGAAATGCAAGAGAATTTGAATGGCAGCTGCCTGTGATACCCCTATGGCATCTCCCTTATGCTGCTGAAACGTTCCAAAGGCCAGTATACCTATATTCAGACAAACTTTTGTTAGTGAGTGTAAAAGTAAAAGTGTGCGTCTGTGTGTATGTGTATACAAATGTGAAGAGTGAAAGCGATTGAGTAGTGGCAGCAGCAGTTAAGAGGTTTGCATACCTCTTGACCTCTTAGCTCAAGATAAAAACTGCAAAGCTTCTTGAACAAAAGGATTTGTTAGCATGCATGTTCTTATCCACAACTGTGTTACGGGTGGAGGGTGGGAGATAAGATTGATCCAACAGTGGCAGCAGCCGTTAAGAGGTTTGCATACTTCTTGAACTCTTAGCTAAAGGGACCATTGGGGAAATGTTTTATTTTAAGTCAGTGAAGTGCTTGGGCCTACGTGGAGAAACTACTGACAGTGTATTTGGAGGAAGTGTTTCATTTGGCATCAGTGAAGTGCTTGTGCATACATGGAGAAACTACTGAATGAATCATTGGGTGGGAATGTTCCATTTAGTGTTATAGAAGTGCTTGTGCATACATGGAGAAACTACTGAAGGAATCATTGGGTGGGAATGTTCCATTTAGTGTTATAGAAGTGCTTGGGCATACATGGAGAAACTACTGAAGGAATCATTGGGTGAGAATGTTCCATTTAGTGTTATAGAAGTGCTTGGGCATACATGGAGAAACTACTGAAAGTATCATTGGGTGGGAATGTTCCATTTAGTGTTATAGAAGTGCTTGTGCATACATGGAGAAACTACTGAAGGAATCATTGGGTGGGAATGTTCCATTTAGTGTTATAGAAGTGCTTGTGCATACATGGAGAAACTACTGAAGGAATCATTGGGTGGGAATGTTCCATTTAGTGTTATAGAAGTGCTTGTGCATACATGGAGAAACTACTGAAGGAATCATTGGGTGGGAATGTTCCATTTAGTGTTATAGAAGTGCTTGTGCATACATGGAGAAACTACTGAAGGAATCATTGGGTGGGAATGTTCCATTTAGTGTTATAGAAGTGCTTGTGCATACATGGAGAAACTACTGAAGGAATCATTGGGTGGGAATGTTCCATTTAGTGTTATAGAAGTGCTTGTGCATAGATGGAGAAACTACTGAAGGAATCATTGGGTGGGAATGTTCCATTTAGTGTTATAGAAGTGCTTGTGCATAGATGGAGAAACTACTGAAGGAATCATTGGGTGGGAATGTTCCATTTAGTGTTATAGAAGTGCTTGGGCATACATGGAGAAACTACTGAAGGAATCATTGGGTGAGAATGTTCCATTTAGTGTTATAGAAGTGCTTGGGCATACATGGAGAAACTACTGAAAGTATCATTGGGTGGGAATGTTCCATTTAGTGTTATAGAAGTGCTTGTGCATACATGGAGAAACTACTGAAGGAATCATTGGGTGGGAATGTTCCATTTAGTGTTATAGAAGTGCTTGTGCATACATGGAGAAACTACTGAAGGAATCATTGGGTGGGAATGTTCCATTTAGTGTTATAGAAGTGCTTGTGCATACATGGAGAAACTACTGAAGGAATCATTGGGTGGGAATGTTCCATTTAGTGTTATAGAAGTGCTTGTGCATACATGGAGAAACTACTGAAAGTATCATTGGGTGGGAATGTTCCATTTAGTGTTATAGAAGTGCTTGTGCATACATGGAGAAACTACTGAAGGAATCATTGGGTGGGAATGTTCCATTTAGTGTTATAGAAGTGCTTGTGCATACATGGAGAAACTACTGAAGGAATCATTGGGTGGGAATGTTCCATTTAGTGTTATAGAAGTGCTTGTGCATACATGGAGAAACTACTGAAAGTATCATTGGGTGGGAATGTTCCATTTAGTGTTATAGAAGTGCTTGTGCATACATGGAGAAACTACTGAAAGTATCATTGGGTGGGAATGTTCTATTTAGTGTTATAGAAGTGCTTGTGCATACATGGAGAAACTACTGAAAGTATCATTGGGTGGGAATGTTCCATTTAGTGTTATAGAAGTGCTTGTGCATACATGGAGAAACTACTGAAGGAATCATTGGGTGGGAATGTTCCATTTAGTGTTATAGAAGTGCTTGGGCATACATTGAGAAACTACTGAAGGAATCATTGGGTGGGAATGTTCCATTTAGTGTTATAGAAGTGCTTGGGCATACATGGAAAAGGTACTGAAAAGATCACAGGGGGAAAGTTTGATTTGGTGTTAGTGAAGTACTTGTGCAGTTATGAACAAACTACTGAAAGGGTCCTGGGGGAAATGTTTCTTTTGTTGTCAGCAAAAGTGCTTGTACAGAATTTGGACATACTACTGAATTGATCATTGGGGAAATGTTTTTTTTCTTGGTGTCATTGAGCGACTTCAGCAATAATGGACCAACTACAGAAGGGTTCATTTGAGGAAATTATTTGTTCTGTCATCACTGAAGTCTTTGTGTGGCCATTTTGGAAGGAAATGATTCATTTGGTGTCAGTGATATGCTTCTGCAGACACAGACAACTTACTGAAGGGACTGTTTTGGGGAAATGTTCCTTTTGGTGACTGTGAAGTGTGTGGACACACATGGAGAATCTAATGAAGGGCTCATTAGGGGAAATGTTCCATTTGGTATCAGTGACGTTTTTGTGCAGCCATGGACAAACTACTGAGGGGATTGTTTGGGGAAATGTTTCATTTAGGGTCAGTGAAGTGATTTTGCAGGCATGGACAAACTATGAAATGGATCACTGGGGGAAATATTTCATTTGATGTTAGTGAAGTGCTTGGGCCTGCATGGACAAACTACTGAATGTGTATTTTGGAGAAATGGTTCATTGATCTTAGTAAAAGTGCTTGTCCCAGGATCATTGGAGAAGTGCTCCATTGATGACAGTTGATTGTTTATGGAGACATGGACTCAAGGGATCATTGTGGGAAATGTTTCATTTAGTGTTGGTGAAGTACTCATATAGGCAAGGGCAAACTACTAATTCAGAAGCAATTGTTTCATTTGGCATCAGTGAAGTGTTAAAGCCTACTTTAGATCACTTATTGATCATGCTATACCTGTGTCATGGGATTATGAATGAAAGCACTATTTCACTTAGCGTATTCTGGAGGACCAGAATCTTCATATTAGCTACATACTAATTTATATTCAAAATAGCACAGTCATGAAGTAATCAGCATTACCACCTTGCATTACTTGTGTCCCCAGTTCAGTCCTAAACCAGCACTTTATCTGAATCTGTACAATCTGCCTGGCAATTTCAGTACTGCATTTTCTCCCACATCCAATGATTCAATGTGCGGTGAAATGACACTTCTTCACTTGCTGTTACTGTATTGTGTGTCCTTGTGCCTGGTAATTCATTGGAACTCTGTTCAGGATAAGCTTCAAATCTAATATGCCTCTGCAATGAGGCTAAGTGGGTAATTGAAATAATGAATGATTTTTGGCGGTGTGGCATATATGACCACCTCTCAGTACATGAAGCATCACTGTTGTCTTACACTATACTTTTTTTTTTATTCACATGCAACATGATTTGTGGGAGCCTTAAGAAAAAGAAAACTTTCCCAAATGAAAATAAATTGTTTTAGGTAAACTGTAGGTCATGGTCGTTAAGGCGCTGGGGGACATTTTTATTGTAGTCTCACACTGGTCACATTATCCAGGCATCTTCTCCATTTCATAGGTAAATACTAGGTGAGCAGTTAGGACAGGAGGAGATGAGATAACGGTGATGTATAACCAGTCTACTGGGCAGTCCCCAGGAATAGATGGTATTCCTGTGGAGGTTTGGAAGTTAGAAGGAGAAACTGATAAAAATCTGGAAGGGTTTGTTTAACAGTATTTTAAGAGAAGTACCAACATCCTGGAAGAAAGCAGTGGTGGCTGTAATACCTAAAGAGGTTAAAGATCCATCAGATCCAGCTTCATACAGGCCCATTTCAATCCTAAACCATGATTATAAAGTGTTTATGCCTATAATGGCTAACAGAATGGAAGACGTGATGCTGAAAATTGATAGATATGGATCAATGTGGTTTTGTGGAGGGGAAATAAACGTTTGACAACCCTAACAGAACACTGATTATTCAGAGGGGAAGCAGAATGTAAGAAAATACCATTATTGTTGGTCTTGATGCAGGGAAAGCATTTGACAGAGTAGGCTGGGACTTTAGGAGCAGAGCAATGGAAGCATTTTCATTCCCTGATAAAAGTATAAGGCTGATTAGGAGGATATAAGAGGGATTGAAGATGAAAACTAAAGTGGGCAGGGGTCCTCTCTGATAATCACTGCTTGAGCAGAGGAACTAAGCAGGGGTGTCCTCTCTCCCCTTTGCTATTTGCATTATATTATTAAAACCCTTTATCTCTTCCATCCAGCATCTGGTAACCTCTAAGCCAAACTCTACTTCGACACCCACCCCTCCAAGTCCTACTAACGCAACTTTGTTTTCATTTGAGCCAGTTCCCATTACTTACAGCAAATCTCTAATACTCAAGCTAAAACTTTGCTCTCCTTCCACTGACAATCGGTCTCCTACATTCCTCAAACTTGCTGCTGACGCAATTGCCTATCCTATATCTATACTAATTAAATCGATCTATTCAGGAATCAACTGTCCCCACCTTTTGGAAATCTTTCTTTACTATCCCTCTTCATAAAGGCGGAAACTCCACGGACCCCTGAAACTACAGACCCATTGCCATTTCGTCCCCCTTCTCCAAGATATTAGAAAAATGTATTCACTCGCAGCTTCTCAATCACCTCATCATGCACCACTTACTTATCCTTACCCAACATGGATTTCATCCTCACCACAGCACCACCACTGCCCTCCTCTCCTTCACTCATATCATTGCAGAGGCCCTAGACAACAACTCATTTCCTGTCTCTTACTAGATCTCTCCAAAGCCTTTGATACTGTCTCTCATCCTCTACTACTGTCCAAACTCACAGATCTCCACCTATCCCCCTCCTCACTTGCCTGGTTTAATAGTTACCCATCTGTCAGGAACAATCTGTCAAATGACTGTCATCCACCTCACCTTTCCTTCCCATCTCCACTGGTGTTCCCCAAGGCTCCATCTTAGGACCCCTTTTGTTTAACATCTTCACCAATTGTCTTTACACCTCATGCAAACAATCCTCCCTTATTCAGTATGCAGACGACTCTACACTTATATCCATCTGAAATAACATTCCTGAACTACACTCCCTGACCCAACAGGCCCTACTATCCACTGAACAATGGCTCTCTCATAACCTATTGATCTTAAATCCCAAAAAGACCAAACTCCTACTTTTCCTTCCCCGTTCTCTTTCTCATCACAAAGCCTCCTTTTTGATTACATCTTCTAACAATACAACTATTCAAGCTGACACCCACACAAAACTCCTAGGGGTCATTATCGATGATGAACTAAAGTTCAACCTATACATACTGCAGTGTATAAAAAAAACAAAAAAACACTAGGTCTGCTATATCGGAACAAAAAATTCCTAACCACCGAATCTAGATTTACCCTGGGTCAGGCACTCCTCCTCCCCTCCCTCTTATACGCCGCCCCAGTTCTTACCAATACCCAGGCCTCCACTCTAAACAAACTCCAACAGACTCATCATAAAATAGCCAGATTCATTACTAACTTCCCATACAACTCACATCACTGCATTTCTTTAAACTCTCTTCAATGGATTGAACTTCTCCAATTTCTGCTATGTTATCAATTTCATATGCTACACTCTATTCTTTATAAAACCTCCTCCTGTCCATCTCTATCTTCCTTAGTCTCCATCTACATCCCATCCCGGACCCTCCATACTTCTAACCAACAATTACTTTATGTCTACCACCCAAAAAGGTCCGGAGGCAAACTACTCTACAAACACTTCCTTGCCCATGCTTGGAACAAACTTCCCCTTGACTTACATTCAATCTCCCACACCTCACACTTTAAAAATGAACTAAAAGCTTATTTTCTCAATTCCAGAACCTGCCCTTGCCATGACCCCACCTCGTCGTCCTTCCCTTTATGTACCCTCTATAGTACCATACTTAGTACCTCATTACACCTCTCTCGCCAATGTGTCTACTATGCATTTGCATAATTTTATACAAACAAAAACATTTTACATTTTATCGTTGACCTATTGAGCTATGTCAATGTAAAATTATGTTACTAAGCTTTTTTTTAATGCAACTTTAACTTTGTGCATGTAACCCAACATACGTGAATCTTTTTGCTATAACTGCTATTATATCAATATTGTTTAAAATTGTACTTGTTTAAAAATGTACTACTGGAGCTTTTCTCCTCGGGTCTCCACTGAAAATGGGCCACAAGCCCAGTTGGACAAACCCAGTTAACAAAACCATTGGCAAAGAAAATAAGGCACTCAGAAATTCAAGGATATAACTGTTAAGGTGGTCAAGAAGTGGTGAATTTTGATCAGGACAAAATGAAAGGCAGTGATGCATAACAGAATGGTGATAACACCGCAGACAGTAGCATCAGAAATGAACTGCAGACATGCACTGCAAGATATGAAAGCATCACTCATGGGAATGTCACTGGTTGAAACTGTAGAAAAGCAAGTAGAGGACTCAGTCAAGAACATGTACTGAAGACAATATTACATTTAGCTTTCATTATTTTACTGTGGTGATATGAAAGAGAGATAGCTGATACAGCTTAAAGTGGCAGTTTTGTCATTTTGATGTATAATCTCTACCAGTACAGACATTTGGATTGCAGCCTGTAGGAATAATAACTAAACTAATGAAACAAGCTGCAGCTATACTTGGAAATGCAGAACTCAGCATGAAAATATAGCAGGTTAAGTGAAATTATCAGAAAATAATTTATATAATACTACTACCAGACACATTATAAAACATTTTCATTCATAATGAGAAAAACTACACAGAATCTTAAAATACATACAGCAAAAGAAACGGACATTGAGCAAATCTAGTAATTTAACAAGATGCAATGCCTGTACTACAAAATGCATTTGATGTGGATTCCAAAGTAGGCACTAAATAACATGAAATGCAAGGAACAGAGAACTCCATGTACTAATGCTTGTGAGTTGAATCACGCATGCTTTCTACAGAAGTAGCAGCAGTTAATAAAATCCATGAAGTACTATTGTTTGGTGAAGACAAAAGCCACTGGCTAAGCTAATTAACAGTTCAGAAAACACTGAATAACTCTGTTTACTAATCCGTTCCACAGAAATTAGAAGTCAAGAGAATAAAGTTCATTAAAACATTTAGAAGATACCTTTATTTGAAAAATAACAAGCTACAAGTTAAAACAATGAATGGCTCAACCTAAAAGGTGGTGTGAGTAGATTAGGGAAAAAGGACTGTGATTAAAAGGCTGAAACTTCCTGTAGGCAACCTTCCCTCTAACCTACCCAGACAAGTCTTGAGCATGCTCAGAATTACACACTGCTCAAGGTAAACATTGCAGAATGTAACTGAAAAAGGCTGTGATAAGAAAACCAGAGAAGACCCACTGGGTCTTCTCTGGTTTTCTTATCACAGTGTTTTTCAGTTGGTTTTAGTTGTTGCACTGTGTGCCATTTTAGAGTTTTTTTTTTCATTGCAGAATGTAAACAAAGAAAAGCTGGGATTCTCCCTTTAAACTGTCCAGAGGTAAAGTAGGCAGCAAGCAACAGGTATCAGGTAAAATAAATCCAAGTTTAATGCATATACAAACTGGTAAGCATTTTTGCTGTGGAATCATACCTTTTTCAGACCCTAATGAAACATCTTTACTAAACGTTTATATAAATATAACACCATCATAATACACAGACCAATCAAAAGGTAAAATTAATAAAACAATTAAATAGTTAAAGCTTAACTCACTAAGAGTGAACCTAGCAGAAAGGAAACATTTTTTTTCTTTTTCCTTCTGGCTTTTAAAACAGGTTTCAAAGGTACAAATTCATTTAAACCTAACCCCATCTGAGAACATAGTTTGGCTATCTATCTTGCTTCACATCTTTCTATTTCATTTGCAATGTTACCTAACCTAGCATTCTCAACATCTAACACAGTAAAAGAAAACCTGTGTGCATTACCTTGCATCTGAACATGTTTAGATAAGGCATTGACAGTTACCTTTACTTATATAATATATATTGTCCCGAATACCTTCATGAAACCAACAGTTGATTTTGCCAACATAAAATGAGCTGCATTGCTCACAGAGTTTGTTGGCTGTTGGGTAGTTGAAGTCGCCCATGGTATCCTAGTTAGCCATAACATTTATAAAATATTTATTCCCTGTCTGCGAATGAACAAACTCATTACCCTCTCTAACATACTGACAAAAATTAGAAGTACCACAGTTTTGGTACCCTTTCCCCATTGTCCATTACCCAGCTTATCTGGATAACACAAGAACCTCTTTAAATTCACCATATTCCTGTAGTAAAACTTAGGAGATGTGCCAAATAATGCTTCGGCAGATGAACCAGAGGTTAAAATATGGCAATTCATTTTAATTACATCAGTGACCTTATTTATGTCACTGGAAAAAGTCATAGGGACTCTTAAAATATTGTCCCGTCTAACTTGCCTAATTGTGTCCCACGTGGGAGATGTAAAATAGGGTCTCCCAACATCCTTCCTAAGCTGGTGGGAACCACACATACCCCTTTGTTATATCAATCCCCTTATACCCCTAGCTTCAAAATCATCCTTCAGGGTCATGATAAATTCCTCAAATTCCTAGTCTTTAGCATGTAGCCTAGAGACCCTTAACATTTGTCCCTTCACCACATTCTCAAACAAATGGTTAGGATGCATACTCCTACGATGGACAAAACTCAGCTTGTAACAATCCTTCCTATAAAAGGCTTATAGTAAGTCTATTACTACCAGACTCCCTCTTCACCATAACATCCAAATATAGTATCTCAGTATGGGACTTAGTGGCAGTGAACTGCAAAAAGTCTGCATTGGAATGAAGATAGCAGATGAATTCATTTAATTCCACTATGATGCCAGTCCAAATCATAAAAAGGTTAGCCACAAACTATTAGTAAAATTTTATTTATGACTCCACCATCACGAACCCACTAGAAACTTGCATTCTCATACGGCCATAACAGCATTGACATAGCTATTGGCACAAGGTATGCCCATAGCTATGCCATGCGTCTGATGGTAATATCCATTGTCGAATGTGAAAATGTTATTCTTCAAAACCATCTCGAGGAGAAATGCAATGAAATTAATCTGCCTAGCATCCAAATCACTTCTCATTTCAATAAAATCCTTAACCATTAAAATACTTTGCTGGTTAGGTATCACTGTGAACAGTAATACAGCATCAAGTGTTACCAAAAGGTTACTAGATGGAAACATGTAATCCTTGGAAAACTCATACAAATCAAGAAGAAATTGCTGTGTATCTTTTAACACAAAGGCATAAGTGCCCAACATTGGTCTCAACTTTTTAGATAAATGGGCATAGGTTCAGTGAGCCCCCAGCAACTATAGGTCTAAATGGAGGATGGCTTATGTCCTTATAAATCTTGAGTAAACCCTGAAATAATGGAACAAGAGGTAAATCAACTTTTAGGTACCTGTACAAACCATCAGGAATAGCTCCTTCTAACTTGGCATTATGGAGCAAACCATGAACACTGCTAATAAAACCATATAAGTCAACCTTAGAAATACATTTATATGTTTCACTATCGGATAACATAGCATTCAAGCTATTATAATAAAATTCATGGTTCATAACAACTACCATGCCCCCCATGTCAGCAGATTTTATCACAATACTCCGTTCATTCATAAGGGAGCGTAAAACATGCCACTGTTCTGGTGACAAATTATCAAACCTGTGACCAGTTTTACCTTTCTGTAACACATTATAAATATCAGATTCACACATTCTCAGAAACACTTCTAACGTAGAATTATTGACAGGAACAAATGTACTAGTTTCACAAAAAAAAAAAAAAAAACATTCTTGTTGGAACCAGTCTCTCTAAACTGTAACTTCAACATAATATTTCGTGCAAACAGTTAAAAATCAAAAATAACATCCACCACATCACAACTTTGTGATGGAATGAAAGATAAACTTTTACTCAAAATGGACACTTCTGCCTCAGACAATACCTTCGTAGATATATAGTGTATCAGCATTCGTCTCTCATGAGAGACATTCTCTTCAAACTGTTGGTCTTCTTTTCCTTCATTGTTCTTCTTCCACTTCCCCTTCCTTCGACTGGGTGAGCATGAGTGGTCGCCCGACCCATGTCTTTTGATGGGCTGTGGCAGAGACAGAAAACCCTGCCCCCACAGAAGCAACAGCAGTTTTCCTTCTAACCACTATTCAACAGTACTAGTCATAGCTGGAGTCATCCCTCTTTGGTTAGTATTCACCTGGTTACCGGTCTCATTGGGCGGAGTGGTATATACAGAGTTATTACTCAACATAGTAGTTAACTTAGGAGAGCTACTTGGTGCTGTTTTACCTAAGGCCACGTCATCACGGCCTTCAAATATATCAGAGGATACTGCTGTGTTCAATTTCTCATTTGTCACAGCTCTTTCCAGGAAAAAAACATGATCAGCATGAAAATCACTTAAATCACAGTTAAGTTTTTTCCTCTTACTGCTAATCAACTTTCTCTCACAGGCACTCACATTATCTAAAATCTCATTAATGGCCAGATCAACTTCATCTGGCGACATTAGTGTACAGAGTTCACTTTCTTGTCGTTAGATATCAGCACAAGGTTCAGTTTCTTTAGGCAGAAAAAAGTCTATCACCATTTGAAGGTAGTGAAACCTAGTTTCCAAATTAATTTTCTGCCAAGATGCTAATAATTCAGGGTAGTAAATGCCATGCAATGGCATATTAAGAACCCTAAAGCCCCCTTGGTATAACTTTAAACTGTATACAAGCTTCAAAATGCAGTCTCTGGTGTTGATAACATAAGTTCATACAAATTATTTTCTACAGTCTTCAATTTAGCAGCAAATAACTTCCTTGCTTCTCCTTCAACAGTATTAGATTCATTCAAAGTATACTCACAGCTCAATAGGGGGTTTGTGTCAACATTCAGAAATCTTGTCATCCTGTAGCTTCTCACTGTTAACTGCTCATGGTTCATTGCAATGTCTATAGCTGGATTACCAGAAAATCCTTCAGCCATGCTCTGCTGGTAAAATCAAAAGTCCAAAATATAAAACACAAGAATTCCACCAGTAGACAGACCACACTAGTAGCCAGAAATCAGAACTAAGTGCAGAGAAAAGCACCAGTGTAGAAACACAGCAGTCACAGGTAAAATAGGTAGCAAACTGCAGTCAGCAGGTACAATAAATCCAGGTATGGAAAATCAGCAGTCACAATTTAAAACATCCAAAGGTAAAGTAGGCAGCAGGTAAAATAAATCCAAGTTTAATGCATATACAAATTGGTAAGTTTTTTTTTCTTTTATTTTGCTACAGAATCATAGCTTCTTCAGATCCCAATGAAACAACAGCTTTACTAAACATCATAGCTTCTTCAAATCCCAATGAAACAACAGCTTTACTAAACATTTATATAACACTGTTATAATACACAGACCAATCAAAAGCTAAAACTAATAAAACAATTAAATAGTTAAAGATGAGCTCACTAAAAGATTGAACCCAGCAGAAAGGAAATACACATTTTCCCTTTCCTTCTGGCTTTTAAAACAGGTTTCAAAGGTACAAATTCATTTAAACCTAACCCCATATGAGAACGTAGTTTGGCTATCCGTCTTGCTTCACATCTTTCTGTATCATTTTCAGTGTCACCCAACCTAGCATTCTCATATATAACATCTAACACAGTAAAAGAAAACCTGTGTGCATTACCTTGCATCTGAACATGTTTAGCTAAGGCATTGACAGTTTTACCTTTATTTATACAATATATATGGTCCCTAATACGTTCATGAAACCAACGGTTGGTTTTGCCAACATAAAATGAGCTGCATTGCTCACAGCTGGCTAAACAAAGTTCATAGTGTCACAGTTAGTCACAACATTTAAAAATATTTCTTCCCTCTCTGTGGATGAACAAACTCATTACCCTCTCTAACATACTGACAAAAATATAAGTACCACACTTTTTGGTACCCTCTCCCCATTGTCCATAACCCAACTTATCCAGATAACACAACACTGATATAATTAAAAAAATGGCATATTTTAACCTCTGATTTATCTGTTGAAGCATTAGTTGGCACATCTCCTATGTCTTACTACAGGAATATGGTGAATTTAAAGAGGTTGTTGTGTTATCTGGATAAGTTGGATTATGGACAATGGGGAGAGAGTACCAAAAAGTGTGGTAGTTGTAATTTTTGTCAGTATGTTCCACTATACAGTTCCACTATATCAATAAATATGGAGGATATCAACTGTTGAAGATGATGATTATGATAACATAGTTATATTTATGAGGCAACCTGAGGAAAGTGGCATGCAATCCCCAAGTTTAATTGCAGGATCTAACCCCCCCCAGTGTATTAGTAACTCTGCAGGAAGTGACAGCGTATCACAAAGTCAAAGCACATTTTAACATTACACTCATACTTACAGTGTCTACAGTGTTACTATGCTAACAATGTCCAAAGTTACCCCTTTACAAAGGGGAGTCAGGCACAGGAATTTGTTACAGACACCCCGGAAAACATATAAAGCATTGTATGCCATGCAGCAAATGTGTTGTAACATTGTTAGGGGTCAGAGCACTGCCGCATAAAGTCAGCTGGAAATGGTCAGTGTCCTCCATGGTATTAGTGAGGATTTCTGTCACTACTTGGAAACGGTAGTGGGGATAATCACATTGATGCATAGTATGGTGGCACACCAAGCATCCATGGCCTCTTCCATTCATACCCAAATTAGGACTTACCAAACTCAAGCAGAAGTTAGTCTTGAAAGGGGAAGAGGACTAGGTATTGTCCAGAGGCACAGGAACAGATCCTATGAGACTACAACTGCTTCTCAAGAAAGTATTGTAATTAGTCAGTGGGACCAAGCACAGTGGATTTCATATAGGACATATCAGCATTCATCTACACCTAGCAGAACCTCTCATTCAAGGTCCTGATTATGTTCCCACAGCACTATCAGTCCAGTATCTGCAGAATTACCTGCATTAAGTAGGTCACTATATAGAACAGACTCATCACCTAGCTCTCATGAGAATACATTTTCAAAACCACATCCATTATGTGCTACTCTGGTTGCATAGAAAATTAAAGCCCTAACTACAGACCAGGCAACCCAGGTTTGATTATTCCTATGTTCCTGGGTATATACTAGGCTAATGACCACCAGGGCCTTTTAATAAGCCTAGCCATGTAACCCAACCCAACCCAATTGTGTCCCTATGTAGCACAGACATTTGTTAGGAGAGGGTGATGTTAAGAAGTTTCTAGAGGTTATGTGTGTGTGTGTGTGTGTGGGGGGGGGGCATGTTAGTTTGGACATTACTGTCTGCCTCTGTCTATCAGAGACATGGGGGCCAGCCCTGGGGTGAATTTCTGGTTTCCCATCTGTTGGTCAAAGTTAAGCTTAAATAGGGTTAGGGATGGACTCTACTTCACATGAATGGGAGCCTGCTCCAGCGAATGGGGATCCTCTGATACACATATTTAGCTCACCAACATATCTTATTTATGGTTGTCAGCATATGCACATGTCTCACTAAATACGGCCTCAGCACATAAACCCACATATGTGAAGGTAATCAGAAGTACCTTAACTAAACCTTAGAGGCCTCCTGTATGCTGGCCTCAGAAACCACATGCAAACAAAACCAAGTCAACAGCAGTCAATACACATAAAAATACACATCACAGTGTCTCCACAAGGAAGCACCTAAGGGAAAAAATCACACATTTAAATATCTTGGTCATAGAAGACTCCATCATGAGACACACAAACAACCTCACCAGGATGGATAAAGAGAGGATTACAGTCAGTTGCCTGTCAGCGGCCAGGATTTGATAGATCATGCAGGCACTCAGGTCATCCAACCACAAGTACTTATGACTCAGTCATAGTCCATGTGGGTATGAATGACCTGAGATGTACCCCCCGGACTATATGCAGAGAGACATGATGAACATGTGTCACAGGCTGGTATGAGCCACACACTGAGCAGCATTCTATTCTCACTAAGAATGATACCATGATATAAACAGAAAATTATGAAATTCAATAATTGGCTTAGATACTGATGCCATTCCAAGGGGATCCAGTATTTGTCAGCCTGGAACAACATGATTGACACACTATGCTGCTTGCCAGAGATGGTCTGCACCTGTCACCAATAGGATTTCAAATACTGGCCAAGGCATTAGCCACCCCATAGTGCCTGCCTTTTTTAGGTAGTGCCAGACCATTAGACCTAACAACATAACAAGTTATAATGCCAAGCTGAAGGTACTTCTGCTCAATGCAAGGAGTCTTAACAAGAAACTGCACTCTCTGAAAGCTCTCCTTGCTCTGGAGAATGCTGATGTCTGTGCAGTTACAGAGACATGGTTCAAGGCTGCAGAAAGTACCCAACAGCAGTACAAGGTTACATTGCCTATCACACATTCAGACCACCCTCTGAAAAGGAAAAAAATGAAAGAAGGGGGTGTTTCCATTTACATAAAAAACAATCACACCTCTAGATTGTTGAAGGAGGATGACTCACTTGAGCTACTCCATGTCTGGTTGACTATTGGCAAAATCCCCCACCATATCATCACTAGCTACAGGTCCTCAACCATGGACTATGAAAAACACTCTGCATACCTGAAGTTACTGAAATCACCATTCAGCCCAACTGACTACTCATTGGCAATTTTAACTACCCCTCCATAAACTAGGAACCATACACAATCACTAACATGCAGTCTCAGAGATTCCTAGACTTTGTCAATGCAAATGCTCTGGAACAGCTAGTATGCACTCCCACTAGGGGCTCAAATATAGTACTCACAAACATGGGGGAGCATTACACCTTCCACCACCATAATGTCCTCATTGGTAAGATTGGATCATAAATCAATCTCCTTTGAAATAAATGTAATGGTAGAACCCCTATCAAAATCTAAAACCCTAAAAATATTTTCCAAGGCAAATTGCCTTCTACTAAGTGATAGCACAGGTAGTTTTAAAGATCCCCAAACCTGAAAATATGGAGCTTATGCAGAAGTATACAAAAATGCCCTGTACAACCACTTAAACAACTGCATAGAAATGGCAGCACCTTGCCGAATTAAACCCAGGTCTAACCAGAAAAACAAGAAACCCTGGTGATCTCCTGGTATAAATAGACTAATCAACAGAAGGAAAAAAATCCTGTCTGGAAGTAAGTGGGATGGTGCACAATAGAGACAAAACCGCTCATTAGTCTCAACAGGCAAATCAGGGAACTAGTCAAATCTTCAAAACCTAAATACAAGACTAAAATAGCCTCCCAAGCAAATGATAACCATAAAACATTTTTAGTTATGTCCAAAAACTTAAGGGAAACATTCAACAATGCCCTGAGTTGTGTATAGATGGCACTACCTATACTCAGCCAGAAGAAATAGCAAACCTGCTGGCCAATAAATTCAGCTCATATTTCACTGCCTCATCACCTCCAGTCACTCCCCATGAAATGCATCATTCCTTTGCCTGTTATTACAAAAGAACAGGTCATCACTGAGCTCTCCAAAGCTAGAAATACTGCATCAATGGGCCTTGACAGAATCCCAGGTTGCCTATTAAATAGCTTGAAACATGCCCTAGCAAACCCACTCTAATCTCCATTTAACCACAGTCTCCAGACAGGCTTTGTCCTAGTAGAGTGGAGGACAGGAACAGTCATCCTTCTGCACAAGGGGAGGGGACCATCAACTGACCCAGGAAACTACCGAACCATGTCTGACATGCCTCGTATGCAAGGCTATGGAAAGGGTAATCATGGACCTGATCAATAATAATATAGGAAATCTCCAAACCCTAGACCCAACTCAGGTCAGCTTCATCAAGGACAGGTCAAGGTACAAGCTATGGGATTTGAGGTACATAGATGGTAACCTTTAGCTTGCTGGGATATGGTACAGGACTTTGTCTATGGTCATTTGCACATGGATACATTCAAGGACATCATCCTGTTTAACCAACCTACAGTTATAGTTATGCTTGCTGCTAATATAGATTGAGACACCTCCACCTTTTTTCCCTGTCTGTACAGTTGATGGTCTAAATATGTGGAAGTAGTGAAGCCTTGCTCTGCCAGAGTACTTTTTGCTGCTTTAAAGCATGTCTTAGTAGCAGGACAGATGTCTATATTCTGTAGAGCATGGCTTCTTAAACTTTTTCCACTTGCGACCCAGTTTTCACAAGAAAAAAATTTAAGCAACCCTACATGATAGGAGAAGATCTAATATTACCTGCAGCTATTAAAATGTCAGAAATAGTCATGAAAAATGTATGGAGATGAAATTCATAATATTCCTTTATTGAATGATACTGTTTCCACACTGCTAACACTGGAGAGGGCCATTCACTTGGAATGCAAATAGATACACTCAGTATTTCCAGATGCAGACCTGTCTGCATCAAGCACAATTTCCCTTAAGAGCACACAGGGAACACACTCAGCCAGGGGTCTGAGTTTCTCTCTCTGTATCTCCCTAGGTCCCCAATAAGGCTCCCCACTGGCACAGCTGCAGGGTTAACTCCTCAGCCGAGTGTCCAAGCCAAGTCATCCAGCAACCTCTCTGTGAAACTAATGCTTTGTGTCCCTGCTCCAAGTAGCTGACACACAAACACTTTGAGATTTGATTTTCACACACACACACACACACACACACACACACACACACACACACACACACACACACACACACACACACACACACACACACACACACACCTGGGAAAGGCTGGCATAGATTTACCCACTGTGACCCCTTTTGCCCAGACTATAAGGTAGTTATCACTGGCACCAGACACTACAAAGCCAGCTACCTAAGGCCCTTGCAGGGGTACCCAATTATACTGAGTGAAATTAAATATTAATACAAATCATAATGTTGACCAAACAGCCAGGCTTTCAGGAGTGGGCACAGTGTCACCAATAGATATAAGTATTCTCAAAGGTTAAAATATTTTCTAAGCCACAATGACAAGTTTAAATATATTTAATAATAAATAATAACAGAACATGAAAGCATGAAATATCTATTTATTGTAAACACCAGAGTTTCAGTCACAGCAAATATTAAAATAACACAGATGAATAGATTCACACAGATACAGAAAAATAGTACTTAACTAATCTCACTATATTTTCCTGATTAATCTAGAGTTACTATTCCCTGGTTCACTTCTTAGAGCAACTCAAGATGAAGTAGGTGAGGGATCCTTCTATGTCAGGTTCCAAGAAACTGAATGTCTTGTGACTTCAGTCTCATCTAGTATTAAAACATGGTTCACTTCTTAGAGCAACTCAAGATGAAGTAGGTGAGGGATCCTTCTATGTCAGGTTCTAAGAAACTGAATGCCTTGTGACTTCAGTCTCATCTAGTATTAAAACATTATTTCTGTACAGAATAACATCACATACATCTGGACATCTGACTTCTGGTGCAATCCCCCAATTCTAGAAACTGCCAGGATTTAGCACATGCATGTCAATAATACACACACACAAGAGCATTGTTCAGATCTGGTGCAGCTTCTGGAAGTCATAAAACAATTACAAACTTCTACTCCTCCTACAGATACTAACAAACCATGCTTCTTATAGACATTGTGCCTCTGGCTTCATTCAAAACTTTGAGATAATATCTTTATGGCCTAGGCCCAGTAATTTAATTTCCTTACTATTTCTTGTCAAAGTCAGGTGGATTGAGATTAACCTCTTCTCTTCCAATATATATATTTAAACAGTTACAATTATGCATGTACATTTCTTTTCTGCCCAGCAGGGCACTCTGTAGATACATTTTCAACACAAGCAACTTTACAAATTCATTTCAAAGACAAGCATTTGTACAAATCAGTCTGATATTCAAATAATGTATAATTCTTTATAAAATTCCAGCTAAATGTTCTAGCATATGCTACACATCCACCGCCCTACTTCTCCTGGCATAGCTGGCAGTACCTCCTATTGTCACATAGTACACTTACTTTGCCGTAACTGCTTTAGTTAGAATGTTGGCTTATTCCAGAGGTTCTGTTTAGGGTCCTCAGATATCGACACGGGTCTCATGTATGCACCTGTAGTAATGGATCATCCCGATTCTTTTGACACCTGCACATTTATTTGATACCAATGGAATATAATGATGGTCTGGCTCAGAAATATCCTTCATATTATTACTCGTTTTATATCAGAACTAGTTGTTTCACTAACAGCCCTGATAACCTCACTATTATCTTGCAGACTATTCCAATTGATGATAATAATAATAATAATTATTATTATTAATAATAATAATAATAACAATAATATGTTATGTCAACTGAATCAAATGAAAATTCAGTCTGACATGCATAAGTAAAATCTTTATATTCTGTTTTCATATGACTCAAATTGTGATCAACTATATAGCCAAGGATAGGAGAATGTCTGTCTTTCTTTTCACTTAAAGATGGACTACGATTAATACATAACCATTATGCTCATGCTAACTGGCCAGTGCAAGCTGGTCATTTAGTATAATAGACAGAGTCTATGATTCAGAGACATCATAAAGCTACACAGAAAATAAATTGATTAGGAGCTCATTAAAATGTCTCTGAATCAAACACTATGCTATCAAACCTGACTACCAAAATGTTCACCCTACTAAGTCCATGAATTATAGTAGCTTAAGTACACCCCTAGATGCATGTACACATGCATGCATACACACACATGCCCAGACAGACATACACACCCCCCCACAAACATGCACATGCACACCCACAAATACATTCACACATACACTCAGACACACACACACACACACACACACACACACACACACACACACACACACACACACACACACACACACACACACACACACACGCACGCACACACACACACGCACACACACACACACACACACACACACACACACACACACACACACACACACACACACACACACTGTACTTCCCTTTACCATGAGTACCACCATAAGAGTGAATAGGTGAACACCATCAAATGATAGTTTTCACTTTTCCCTCCTCAACAGAGGGATTTTCTGAATTCTCTGAACTGACCTACTAAGTTAATCATCAGGAGCTGTGGACATTTCTGGGTGAGAGCTCATTAGCTTCTCACTGGACTTCCAGTGTGAGACAATGCTCCATCATGAGGCCCCTTTTAGGAAAAAACATAGTAGCAGAGCAGTGTGTATAAATCAGTAAATCTTACTGTGATGCAAAGACCTTCCAGTATAAGGCTTCTGCATCACAGTAAGTATTTTGAAATCCCAGGGATGGTCTTTTACATTAGTCATCATATCATAGTTTTAACACTGTTGAGAAAATCTAGTAGCCATTGTTAACTAATACATAAAAATCAATATGTGTACTGTTAATCTGGTAATATTAATCAACTGTTTTTTTTTAATCTGATTTTGTTTTATATGCTTTATATGTTTGTTTAACTACCTCACTTCATCTCAACTTCAAATACATATCCAACTGACTTACACCTAGCTTCCTCTCACTACCACATATACTACTCACTCAATGTCCTCGCTTACTCCTCTATCTTCCCCTTCCATCCCATTATCCCTTCTAGCTTGTTCCACCTTAGTGTGGAGCATCTGCTTTATATCTGTTTGAGTTTAGTGCAATATTTGTATATAAGATTTAGGTACATGAGTTTAGAACAGTATCCGTTTTGAGCTTAGTACTATCTGTATATACATCCTACATTTATTCCTAGTCTCTAGCTAGATATTGGTATATCTGTTCATTACTATGTTTCATACTGTATGTATATCTAATGTTTGCTGCAGTATGTATTATTTGCTATTGTATGTGTATTCAATTGTTCTTCATGTACTCTGCTGCTCATTTATTGTTCTGTGAAACTTTTCTCCCTGGGCCTCCACTGAAAAAGGACCTGTGTCCAGTTGGAATTTCCTGGTAAATAAATACATATATAAATAAATAATATGAATAATGAATTTAATAATGTAAAGAGAATTAATATATTTTGGTTTGTTATGTACAGCTGATGTAAAATTATAACAGTTTTGTGAATGTCTAATTGTATTGTATAAAATGAATTCATCTTTGTCATAGTGTACTGTAAATTTCAGAAAATAAGTAGTGTTTGTGACATCAGGGGAAATACTGCCAGTCCAGCTATCTGGAATTTTGTAAATAATTATATGTCACTTGAAAATATTAATATGATTTATATAGAAATGTGACACTGCTAGCCCAGCTATCTGGAGTTTTGTAAACAATCATATGTCATTTGTGAATACTAATATGATTCATATGCTTGTCATACAAATGTAAGAGAACTATATGTTATGTGTATATTAAACTACTGGTGTAGAAGTGTGTGTTGAACTGTATATGTACTGAGCTTCAAGAATGTAACCACAGTGTACCCTACTGGAAAAGAACATAAATGTATATAAACTATATACCCGTGCAAATGTATGTTCTAATAGAAGAAGCTGGACATACAGAGTTAACTTGCAAACCTTCAAGAAAATAAGATGAAAAGTGAAGAGCTTTATGATGTGCTATAGAAGTTAACTAATGCAGCAAGAAGACAGGATGTCTAGCACTAGAAGTTTTTTCTATTGTTTTGGAGAAAAGTAATTACTAAGTTTAAAATGTAAAAGTGTCTAATTGTTTTACAACTACCAGTTCTGAGCAAACATCTGAAAGATATGTATTTTTCACACAGAAATGTTAAATTTTGTTAAGTTTCTGTTAGCCTGGGAACTGAAGGCAGGTGACAAAGAGTGATGTAATCTGATCTAACCCAGCAGTAATGCTGATTATTAATTTAAGAATTCTCAGAGAAAGGCTGTGCATTTTTGTATTTTGTCTTGGATCTAGAAACAACCATTTAGCACTTCTCATCTGCATTTGCCTTACTCTGTAAGTAAGTCTAGAGTACAGTGATATCTCTTAGATATAAATAGGAATATTGTAAAGATTAGTTTAGATGTTTTCTGTATTTATTTGAGACTGTCATGCAATGTTGTTTTAAAATATTTTCTGTGATTCTGAACTCTGTAGTTACTGTGTTGTTTGAGTATTGTCTTGTTCTTTTATTATTTCTTATTAAATATATTTAAAACTTTAAGCTGTGACTGGTTTGTTTAGACATATTTAAGATCTTAGAGTACTTGCATATGTATTTGGTGACACTATACAGGCCACTCCTAAATAGCCTTAGTCTTGGTTACACTAACCATTTGGATTAATAGTAATATTGCACAGTAAGATTGGGCACCTTTTGGTAAGGGCCTTAAAAGTAATTGATAAGTAATGGCTGGTGGCAGCTGGTACTACCTTATACTCTGGGCAGAAGGGGGTATAGCTAGTAAACCTGGGCCAGCCTTTCCTGGGTGTGTGTTTGTGTTTGTGTATAAATCAAATCTCAAAGTGTGTGTGTGTGTGTGTCAGCTACATGGGCAGGGGCAATTCCAATGGTTCTTGAAATTCATAAATTCCAACACCCTGGATCAACTAATCCATTGTCCCACCAGGGGATCCAATATCCTAGACATGGGAGATAGATGCTCCACACCGGTGGTCACCCCCCTCATTAGTCAGGTCTGACCATAAGCAAATCACCCTTGACATCCACATCCCACCCCCACCCCCCAGTAAGGAAACCTCCTTAAAAAAACTTCTCCAAAGCCAACTTCAAGCTACTGAAGTCAGAAGTGACAACCTTCACAACACCCACGCAGATGGGATCTGGAAGTTCGACTGCAGAATCCTACACTAAGGCACTGTACGAGCACATCCACTCATGCATGAATTATGCCATCCCAAATAGAACCAAGATTCTTTTCTCCAAAAAATTGAAGCCAATCTGGTGGTCCCCTGCTATAAACAAACTATACAACAGAAGGAAAAAACTGTTGCAAAAAAGAGGAAAATCACAGGATGCAAAAAACTCCCTGACCAGCCTCAGGAAGAAGCTGAGATCCCTCATAAAATCCCCAAAAGCTAGTTACGAAAATAAAATTGCCAAAGATTCCAAAGACAGCCACAAGGCATTCTATAGTTATGTCAAGAATCTAAATGGCAATGCTCAGATCTGCTCTGAGTTACAACAGAATGGCATTAAATATACTGATCCCAAGGATATTTCCAACATCCTGGCAGATCGATTTAGTGCCAACTTCACCCCACTCTCACCCCCTAAAGGGCCCATCTCAATACCTAAAGATTGCCAAATTCCAATAATCACAGCCACACAGGTAGAAACCACACTCTCCAAAGCTAAGAATACAGCATCCATGGGACCAGATGACATCCCAGGCTGTGTACTACATGAACTACAAAATGAACTGGCACCTTACCTAAGTGTCATGTTTAATCATAGCCTCACCTCAGGCTTCGTGCCCACTGAGTGGTGCACAGCTACAGTTATCCCGCTCCACAAGAGAGGATCCACCTTGGATCCCGGGAACTACCATCCCATCAGTCTGACAAGCCTGATTTGCAAGGGCATGGAACGTATTATCATGGAACTTATAAACAAAGACATCGGCAACCTTCAAACACTGGACCCCACCCAGTTTGTGTTTGTGAAGGGCCAATCTTGTCTCCTGAATCTGACTGACTTCTTCGAATCAGTCTCCAGAGCTGTGGACAAGGGTAAGGCAGTCCACACAGCCTATCTGGACCTTGCCAAGGCCTTTGACACCATCCCCCACTCTGGAATCATAGATAAACTTACTAAGCGGGGCATAAACCCTGACGTCACTCGATGGGTTGCTAACTGGCTTACTGACAGAACCCAGACAGTAAAAGTAGCCAACACCAAATCCAGCTCCAGACAAGTGACAAGTGGAGTACCTCAGGGTTCAGTCCTGGGACCACTCTTGTTTGGCATCTACTTCTCTGAAGTACAGGCCAACACTTAGGGACTCTGGCTAACAAAGTTTGCATTTGACTGCAAACTGGCAGCCATTATTGAATTCCCAAATTATGTAGATATTCTACAAAAGGGCCTTACAGAAACAGATGCCTGGTGCCAGAGCCATGGGCTCAAGCGTAATGCCAAGAAATGTATAGTTATCCCCTTTGGAAAAAAACATGTACCCATGAATTACCACATAGGTGGCAGGACACTAAACATCAAAAGTGTGATGAGAGACTTAGGGACACAGGTGGACAGTGGCCTCACTTTCGATAACCACATTGCCACAACAGTCAGGAAATCCTTCTATGTGGCACACCTCATCACTAAGGGCTTTTCATCCAGAATAAAGGAGGTCATTGTCCCACTGTACTCATCCCTCATTAGACCCATTATAGCGTATAATGCCCCATTTGGTATGTACCTCACAAGACATCTGCAACAGCTTGAAAGGCCTCACTAAAAGAATCACAGGCCTAAAGCAGATGCCATATACTGACCATCTAAAAAAACTCCAGCTATACTCTGTGGCATATCGTCTACTCAGAGGCGATCTCTGCTTAATATACAAGGCCATGTCAAACCCTGAGCTGTTGGACATGCTCCACTTAAAGAAATCACAATCCCTCAGAGCCACACACTCCAGGGATCTAATAGACTGTCCATACATATCAAGCAGAGCACCTCATTGGCCCTCTTCAAAAGGAACCTTGATGATTGGATGGGAGATAGGAAATTCACCCCGGGGATCATGTCAGTCACCCTGCTAAACAGGGGTCTGGAGAAGTAAATATTGTGGGAAGAAATATCCAGGGAATTGTTATGGCTAGGCTTGCATAGGCCCTAGGGCCGATAGCCTAGTACCAACCTATGAACCTATGATGCACTGGTTGGGCAGAGAGGGTGCTGGAGGTTTTGGCTTGATCACTCAGCTGAGATCTCAACCCTATAGCTCTGGCAGTGGGGATTCATATTGGGGATCTGGAGAAAGAGGGAGAAACCACCCCCAGACTGACTGTGGTCTCTGTGTGCTCTTAAGGGAAATTGTACTTTACTATACATGTACTTGTCATCCTCCCAATGTGTACATCCCTCACTGGTGCTACTGATGAGGATTGAGGCTCCTTGATTACTGGGCCAGTGTGGGGGCATCACAGTGTTATTCAAAATACTATTAAAAGCTTGCAACTGTGTCACATCTGCAATCAAAATGAAAAACACATTCATGAGAATTCATGAAAGGGCCTAATGCAAGCTGTATACCTCTCAGTGAACAGGCCCTGTTCCCACAATGTGGTATTTTGAAATTCAGAGATATGTTAGCTGCAATGACGAAATACCTCATTATCAGCTCATTTTCAATGCCTCTAAATCTCATTTTATATTTTCTTGAGCTGCATGATGTGGTTGTAGACTGTTGTTCCTGTAGGTATTGGCATTCCCCTTCAGTCACTCTCCCATACACACAATTACATATTCAAACACACACACATGAACACCATGCACACACCACACACACACACATACACACACACACACACACACACACACACACACACACACACACACACACACACACACACACACACACACACACACACAGTTCCCATACCTGCTCCTGACTTGTCTGCTCTACCTCTGTCTACTGGATCCCCACTCAGTCCCGGTACTAGTTCATTAAGGCACAGGGGTTTAGAGTACTCCTTGGTAGCAAGTGTTTCACCCACCCAAATCCCTGTAACAGCTTATGTGCCTTTATGGCACAATTTTATCTTCCCTGGTGGCAAGTGTTTCTCCAAACCCTGATCCCAGCCAGTATGGCACAATTGTAGTTTCCCTGAATCACAAAAGGATGCTGCAACACGTATACAAAGGTGTACATGTCATGGTACCTTTGTGAATTCCCCTGCTATACAGCACTCATGAACTTTTACATATTGAAACAATTCAGACAGTATTAAAAAGGACCTCACCCAGTCAGCAAGTACTACCTTTGCACCTACTGGAAAGAGTGTTGCTCCTATTTCCACTCCTGTTAACTGCAGAAAATAAGGATTATTAAGCAAGAAAGAAAGTTCTAACACTATTTATATTAAGAAAAGATAAACATCCTATTCACAAATGCAGACTAGACAACAACATCTTCTGCTTGAGGTTACAAATGTACAATGAATTAATATCCACAGCAACAAGGTACATCAACTGTTTAAGCTTATTAAGAAAATGCCATGAATTCTTCAAGTTTGACTCTGGCTGCTGTATTTTATTTAGCTTAGCATTGACATACATAGCTGAAGACAGATTTTGGAGTCTATAGCAACTATAACAGGTGAAAACAGCCCTTTCAAAAGTCAAAAACACAGCATCAGTGGGGCTAGATTGTGTCCAAGGATGCGTTTTGCACGAACTACAGAACAAACTAAACCCCCACCTAAACACGCTGTTCAACCTCAGCCTCTCCACAGGCTACATGCCCATAGAATGGTGCACAGCAATGGTTATTCCGCTCCACAAAGGAGGGGCCACAACTGACCCCGTTAACTATCACCCCATAAGCCTGACTAGCCTGGTCTGCAAGGCTATGGAGCGCATCATCATGGAACTCATTAACAAAGACATTGGGAACCTCCAAACACTTGACCCGACCCAGTTCAGCTTTGTTAAGGGCAGATCATGCCTACTAAACCTGGTTGACTTCTTTGAGACAGTTGCCAAGGCCATAGATGAGGGAAATGTGGTTCACACAGCCTACCTTGACCTCGCCAATGCGTTCAACACCATTCCTCACTCAGGTATTATAGAAAAACTCACCAGCCTGAACATAAACCCTACGTCACAAGATGGGTTGCCAACTGGCTTACAGACAGAACTCACGCAGTAAGAATAGCAGGCTCCAGGTCTGACTCTAAACCAGTCACAACTGGTGTCCTACAAGGCTCGGTCCTGGGACCCCTACTATTCAGCATATACTTCTCAGAAGTGCAGGCAAACACAGGAGGACTATGGCTAACCAAATTCGCCGATGACTGAAACTGGGAGCCATAATTGACTCTCCAGCTGACACAGACATCCTCCAAAAAGGCCTTACTGAGGCAGACACCTGGTGTCAAAGTCATGGCCTCAAGCTAAATGCCAAAAAATGCATAGTCATCCCATTTGAGAAAAACAAAACACCCACAAATTACCACAAAGGTGGCAGCTCCCTTAATACAGAAGAGGTAATAAGAGATCTGGGGACCCAGGTAGATAGTAATCTCTCCTTTGACAATCATATTGCCCAAGTAGTTAGGAAATCCTTCTATGTGGCCCATCTAATTACTAAAGGGTTCGCATCTAGAAATAAAGAGGTTATAGTGCCCCTCTACTAGTCACTCATCAGACCCATCCTAGAGTATAATGCCCCTTTTGGGATGTACCTCACAAGACACTTCCAAAAGCTAAAAAGACCACAAAAGTACCTCACCAAGAGCAAGAGGATTACTGGCCTCAAACATATGAACTATGCAGACCGATGGAAAAAGCTCCGGCTGTACTGAGTGGCATATCACTTACTCAGAGGTGATCTCTGCCTGACTTACAAAGCCATGTCCAACTCAGAATTGATGGACATGCTCCACCTAAAGAAATCCAAGTCACTGCGAGCCACGCGCTCTAGTGAGCTAAACCTTGCCATAACAATAAATAGAACATGCTGGAGGGATAGATTCCTGTCAGACAGACTCCCTATGCTTTGGAACAAAATTCCTGACTACATTAGGCAGAGCCCCTCACTAACACTCTTCAAGACAAACCTTGATGAGTAGATGGGTAACAGAAAATACACCCCTTGGATCACTCCATTGGCTCTGCTTGACAGAGGCTCAGTTAATTAATCAATGGGGCAGCAAAAGCCGACACACTCTGGCTAGGCTTATAAATGCCCTTGGGCAGATAGACTAGTACCTACCTATGAACCTATGAACCTATAATAGAGAAGAATGGTGGTCTTTAGTATGTTTATAAATCTCAGGTATGCCAAAAGGAATAAATATTTTAGGAAAAGGTACATGAAAATAAGTTGTACATATTTGAATTCAACCAACCATTATACAACGTATTCAATAAATCTTCATTAATGTATTTAAAGGGTACACTAATTTCAGTTAATGCCACATTTTTGTATGTTGCAGAATCTGAAAACAGCACCGCAATTTCACTAATATACATTGCATTTTCTGTAATAACGATAACCCCGCTCATCTCCCTTCACCTGCTTATCTCCCTTCATGAGCATCACATCATTAAACAGATACAGCTTTGAAAGCATGTCACTGTGCCAATTTCATGTTGTAATAATATTTTAGGAATGTGCTAATGCCTTCTTAATTTCACTTTTACAACTTTTTCAAAAGTACCTGTTATGTCATGAAGGGTGGGACTGAATGTAATTTTCTTTCTTAATATGTCATTCACAAAAGCTCTATCTAACCTGCATTTAAACTTGCATTTCTGACATTTGCATAAATAATTGAAGATCAATAATGGTCTTAATAACCCAGGAAGTTATCAAAAGAAAAAAAGGAAATAGGAAAAAGTGGAAGACAGAAAACATGGATTGGGCTAAAGGGGAGTAGTGAATGGCTAACAAAGAGGATAAGACACTAGTCGCAATGGCAAATAAAAAGAATCAGAGCTTCTTGAGAGTGACGGAGCAGATGTACCAAAGAAGCATGATCGCCAGAAAGATGAAGAAGGTAGTCAGCAAACACCACTTATCAATCAAGAGACATCAATGGCAGATGGAAGAAGTACTCCAAGAAGCTTCTGAATAAAAAAAAAAAATGCAGTAGCTGTGCTGTCACAAGCCCAGACTATAAAGAAAGATGAAGGAGAATGCACAGTTAAAGAAGTGCAAAGTGTACTAGGAAAAATTAAGTCAGTGAAAGCTGCAGACTCAGATGAAGATACTGCAGATATGATCAAGATGTTAGGTACATTAGGGAGAAATATCTCCTGAGGGTCCTCATCACTGTATGCAGAGATATGTGTATTTGGTAGTTACATATTATCGCAACCAGATTCCAAATATCTCATAACTCCTGAAATTATGGACAAATGACTCTGTGTTTTTCCAGGGGTTGGTTAAGCTACTAACCAGCTATCTGTGACATTGGGTAATCACCCAGGAGCAATAGTAAGCCCCAAATTGCTCTTCCAGCTTGATGTCCTTAAGAGACAGGTTTCATTTTAAATTTCCTGGACCCAACTGTGCAAAGAGAACACACCAATACGGTGTAAAATGGAGTAATTACTCCTAATCACAATGACAGAGCAACCTGACTATATGTAAAAACTGTTGCAAATATCTACTTATGAAATGATTACAGCTGTGTTTCTTTCTTGTTTACCAAAAAGCGGATCCAGAAAAACACATACACTGACACCAAAGAAACGTACTCCTTTCAAGCAATGAGATTTTCTGGCCAGATGCAATGAGCCTCGTTTGCAGCATATTCCCTTCCCCGGAAATGTTTTAACGGTTGACGATTCTAAAACCAGCCAAAAAGGGGGAAAAAGCAACATCTAAAAATCTGATACTTTTAACTCTAGACCTATCTGTCACTTAAGAGACATAACAGAGGATACCCCTCCTGAGGGGCAACATGCTACATGAAGGTTGTAAAGAGAAAGCTAACAAACTGCTTTTCTGTTTTTTCTCAACCGACTATCACAACAAGTGCTCAGCTTATCTCAGCTCCTAATTCCAGTACAGTAAAATTTTGCATCCAGGTTATTAATCTGTCAAAATTCATGACATTAAGGACAATGACTTGTTTGTCCATAATTTCAGCAATTATGACAGATTTGGAACCTGGTTGTGAGAGATTTGGAATCTGGCTGTGATAATACGTAAGTACAGTGTATTTTATTTATCATTTGTTGACCTGGTTAGTTCCACTATGCTAGTGGCCTCTTCTCTCAGGATACCCGAGGTGGTATTTATACTATCAGAGGAGATATGGCCAGGGCATTTGGGAATTTCCTTCTTTTTAGTTGGTGCTGTTGGATTTTTTTACATCCACCTGAGCCACCCCCAGTGAAAACAGATGAGACCTTGTTTTTACATCTCTTGCTAAGGATGACCCACTCAGGAGTGCAGCATCCCCCTTATGCCGCACTGCAGTGTCATCCATCCACCTATTTGGTGTGAGAATAGAACCAAGAACCTTCTGCACATAAGATGTGTGTGCTACCTGTTGGACCACTGACACTGCATAAAGTGTCACACACGACTGTCGAATAAGCATTTGAGTTCACTGTACAAGAAGAATGGAGTTATTCACAACTGCAGGCAGTACAAATAAATCATACTCTGCATGACAATACTGGGCATCATGACTGATGAATGAATACAAACAGTAGCACCAGCAAGATGGGAAATGAAGAGTTCAGATTCATATCTGGATGACAGATGGCGGAGAATAATCTGGAGAAGAGGAAAGAGTCCAACTGGGCAATACTAGACTTGGAGAAAGCATATGTCAAGGTCCCAAGGAAGCTGGTTTGGGTAATCATACAAATGTCTGAAGTCCCCAAAACATTGGCAAAATTAGTGCAGGCTATGTACAGGGACCTAATGACAAAACTACAAATAGTGTTTAGACTCACACAGGGGTTCCAGTGGGAGTGAATGTACATCAGGGCTCAGCTTTAATCCCACTCATTTTCATAGTGGTGATGGACTATATCAGCAAATAGGTTGGAGGGGATGATCAACAAAGATGTTTTATACAGATGATGTGGCATTGTAAGCAGACTCTAAACAAAAACTTAAGCACAGGGTAAGGCAATGAAATGCAAAACTGAAGGCAGAGGGAAAGAATCTGAGTGCAGACAAGACAGCTGTCATGGCAGCAAATGGGGGAATGAGAAGAAGCTGAGAAATGAGAGATAAGAGAAAATAGTGAAAAACGTTAACAGCTTCAAGTATCTGAAAAGGTGAAAGCTACAATTAGAGAGGCTGCAGCTAACTGGCACAGTGTGTCAGGGGTAGTGTATGACAGAAGAATGCCAAAGATGTTGAAAATTAAGGTGTACATAACAGTGGTGTGAGGCGTGCTTCTGTGTAGTACAGAAACCAGGGTAGTGAAGAAGGGCTGCTGAATAAATATAAGGTGGTAGCAATAAAATGCTTGAAATGACTAGTAGGATGCAAACTATTGGACAGGCAAAGAAACATCTGTACAAAAGCCAAAGTAACCCCAGTTACAGGGAAGGTCAAGGAGAACCAATTACAGTGGTTCAGTCACATGTGCAGCAGCAGAAAAGAAGATGATTTGGTAAATCAGATTTGGTAGGAACAGACAGAAATCAAGAAGAGATGAGTCAGTCTAGCCAAGAGATGTATAGATTGTGAGAGAGGCTTCCTAAGATAGGGTGGCATGACTGTTGAAAAAGGCAGATGAGTGTCCCTGAATCAAAAGAAGTGGTTGGTTACGGTTAATCCAATATCCTAATACCATATAAAAATGTGAAAATGGGGTCAGTGATTGTAATGACAATGATCTTAACAATGTTCAGCCTTCCAGCTGGTATAAAAGACAAATCATGACCCAAAAGCTTTAACAGCATATCTGCAAATATCACTCAATAAGTTTCTTACTGTTTACAGAAAAAGAGCTAATGTTACTCTTCTTAAATATTTTGTTCTTTCAATAGTGGTTTTGCTTTGTTTTTTTTTCCAAATTCATGTGTGGTAGATAATGTGGTTATGAACTGGTGGTCTATACATTCCTTGTCTAATATCATATAGCCACCCCCTATACATGACCCTGGTCTGTCGGAGTGTAGAGCAGTATAGTGAGGAAAGTAGAATTTCAAGGGAGTAAAATATGGCTTTTGACATATTTCACAAATAGTACACATGTCAATCTTGCCCTGTGAGAGGCATACATGTATTTGCTCATATTTATTATTGATTCCTCTATAACTGAGTATGCTGCTATTTAGGATTTTTGGCTGTGAGATACAGGAGGAGAAAGGTGGTGATAAACAGAACTGCTTGACGGTATAGAAGGTCCAAAGTTACTGTAGATCAGAGTGCAAAGTATGTGTACTTGTATCTTTAAGAAGCATGCGAGGCTGTACGTGCACGTATATAACCCACACACGTGCACAACCACAGTGCCATTTTGTACAAGCAGTTAAGGAGTAAGCATGCATGATCATAGTCATTAATTGTATATAAGGTACTTAAGTTAGAGTCAATAGTCAACAATTGTAATGTGTTTGTATGTAATAAAGCTGCTTAAACAGAACCGACAAATATTAGTTTATTCGTGTACCAACACAAAAGCGACATGGTGTCAGAACCGGGATTGAAGAGAGAAAAATATCCCAAGCTATGAGATGTAAAGATGACAATGAAGGTAAAACTGAGAGAGAAGTGCACAAACATAGCCAGAAAGAAAGAAACAAAGTTATTGAGAAATAATACAAACTGTTTACTTGATGTGAAAGACAATAAAGGGGCATTACAACGGCACAGACCGCATTATGAGGCAAGCGAAAAGCACAAAAAAGTTTAACTAAAGAAAATGTTTACAATAAAAGTATTTGATGAAACAATTAACTGTAAAGCAAAATGAGAATGTGTAAAACAGAAAATGAGTGTGTTTAAAGCAAAATGAGTGTGTTTGAGGCAAAGTTGGGCATATTAAGAGTAAAATGAGCACAAAGAAAGTATAGTGGGTATAAAAAGGGCTTAAATGAGCAAAACAATTACAAAAAGGAAATAAAGGGCTCATTAAGTGAAAATAAAGCAAGCCGACTGCATGTGTTTGGCAAAGTGCTGTATTTGGACATAACTACGAGTTCATATTGTATCAAGGGCATGACTAAAGTTATCTGAAGTATCTCAGAGTGTGTAAAAGTACTTACAGTGTGTGTTTACTACTGTGCATGTATTTCAAAGAGTTTGTTGTGTGCGAAGTGCAATTGCTTCATGTAATTCAAAGTACAGCTGTTTTGAAAAAGTTTCTTGTGCTGGATGTGTCTGTTCACAAAGGACCACCATTACAGAGTTCTTCTTGTACTGTAAAGAGTTGCCTAGTAAGGTACCACCATTTTTGGGACATTTCAGTGTGCTGTATGCAGTTATTTACAAAGTGCAAGCACTTTTAAAAGTTATTGAGTCTAAGGCAACAGGTGATTGATTTATTCACATTGTGCTGTTACTTGGCATCTTTCTTACACTGATAAGAGGTGTTTTCTTACAAAAGACAACATTACAAGAGTATTATAGTGCTCATGAATTACTTAGTTGCATTGTAAAGTTCTTGAATGTTTTTTAAAGTGACGACTTTAATAAGTGAAGGTGAATGACTGCAGCATTCCTGCCTTCATCGATAAAATTCCAAGAAGTACAGCAGATGATGATAAATGACTTTAGCATTTTCGCCTTTACCGATAAAATTTTGAAAGCATCGAAAAGCCTGAGAAGTTATTTTGCAAAGTCCAGTAAAAGTATAAAAAAGCCCAAGAAGTTTATTTTGCAAAATCCAGTTATTCAAAAGTACTGAGTTTGTTTGTTCGCATAATTCCAAAAAGTCCAACGAAAGGTATAAGTTCAGAGTACAAAGGCATTGAACAGTTATTGGCATTAATTTTGGCATATGTGCATTTGTGTATGTTTATGCTTATTTGCAAACCCCTTTGCTGCCATGTGTTAATATGGCAGATGGATTTTGAAAACCCCTACCACTTGTATTTGATCAGAATATTGCAGAGAAATGGAGAATATTTGATCAAGAGTACGATATTTCCATGCAAGCAGTTTTTTGCAGATAGAGATACATGCACAAGGGAGGTCATAGAAAGAGAGTGTTCATTTGTGTATGCACCAGCAGTATATGAAGGAGAAGGAGCAGACCACCATATTGTTGTACAAGCTGAATCAAGAGAAGACCCCGAGTGTTTGAAGTGCAAGTTTAGAAAAATGTGTAGCCCCAGTCGAATATTACATTATGGAGGCATTTGTTTTATGCAAGAGATCTGAAGCCAGGGGAGACATTTGCAGCTTACATAAATGACTTGAGAAACAGAGCTAAAATGTGTTGGTTTGGTGATCTAAAAGATGAGCTGATAAAGGACAGGCTTACATGTGGTATTAACAGTGCTGCTGTGAGAAAGATTTTACTTCATGACAGTGATTTAACTTTGAGCAAAGCTATAGAGATTTGTTAGATCCATGAAGTAACAGAAAAACACACAAGTATGCTTGCAAGTGACCAGAGCATGGTTTCAGTTGGTTCTGGAGTGCATGCAGATAGTATGCAACACTTGACAAACAAGAACAGGCCTAAGCACATGGCAGCTACAGGATTTCCAAAGAAGGTGTGTAGTTTTCCAGAAAGCTCCAAGAAAGGTGAAAGCTACAAAGCCAGCTCAGTGCAACACAGGTAAGTTTCAGCAAAACCCAAATCTAGCTTTATTGTTAGCTGTCACTATTTTGTGGTGTGAATCATGAGTCTAAAACAGAGAAATGCTTAGCATATAGTCAGCAGTGCCACAAGTGTAAAAAATGGAATCACTTTCAAAGGTTTTGCAGATCAAGTAAGCCTTACAGTTGTAAAGATAGGTCACCCAGAAAAGCAAGTTGATCAAGTAGAGCTGAATCAGTCAGCTTTCTATGAGGATGGTGTATCAGTGCTTGGTGAAAGAGTCAATGCAGTAAGCTTATTAACAAGAAATTAAGTATTTTGTACTGTCCAGATTAATGGAAAAATCCACAGAGTTCAAAATAGACACTGGCTCAAAGTGTAATGTTATATCAGCAGACATTTGCTAGAGTGAGAACTAATGAACAACTCAATGTAACCAGTAGTGGAAGACTTGTTGCTTATGGAGGTAAAGAAATTCAAACCAAAGGTTTAGTGATAGTTTCATGTTATTGGCTGGGAGCTGTTACAACTTCTTATTCTACGTAATCCAAAGATCAGTGCAGTCTTTATTGGGACTCAAAGATAGTTTAAGAATGAATCTGCTTTCTTTTGCCAAAGATATTCATCATATAAGTGCAGTTCCAAGTTCCATTTTTTCAGAAGCCATTTTGTCAGAGTATGTTGACATTTTTGATGACAAATTAGGCAAGCTTTCAGTTGTGTATTCCACGAAGTTAGACCCAGAGATCACTCCAGTAGTCAGACAAGCAAGAAGAGTTCCAATAATGATGATGCAAGATAAAGTTAAAGCTCAGATGGATAAAATGATGCAGCAAGGTGTGATTTGTCCAGTCACAGAACCAATGTAATGGGTGCTGTCCATGGTAGCCGTTCACAAAAAGGCTCAGACGAAATCAGAATATGCATTGACCCAAGAGATCTGAACAAAGCATTAAAAAGATCGTACCATCCTATGTATACAGTCAAAGAGATTGCAGCTCTAATATCGAATGTCACTGTATTTCCTGTTTTGGATCCAAAGAGCTCATTTTGGCAAGTGATGTTAAATTGCAAATCCTCATTTCTAACTACTTTTGGTACTCTGGCAGATTTCTAAGGATGCCATTTTGGAATAAATTCTTCAAGTGAAGTTTTACAGCGTGCAATGGAGCAAATATTTTCAGGTTATCCATGTGCCATAATAGTAGATGATCTGTTGGTTGGAGGCAATGGTGAAGCAGAGCATGACAGAAACCTAAAGAAATTTCTAGACAGAGCACATGAAGTGGATTTAAAGCTCAGTCCTCTGAAATGCAAATTCAGACTTCCAGAAGTTACATACATAGGTCCTTTGTTTACAAGTACAGGCTTAAGACCTGATCCAACCAAGGAAGCAGCTATTCTAGAGATGTTACCACCAGATAATGTACAAAGTTTGCTGCATTTTCGGGGCATGGTCAACTATTTAGGCAAATTTGTACCAGATTTCAGTGAGTTGACTGCATCTTTAAGAGATCTCACATGCAAAAATGTTGCATGGTCATGGTTAGAACATCATCAAAAGGCATTTCAAGACCTTAAGCAGAAAATTGCCACCTTCCTACATTAAGATACTATGATGTAAACAAACCAGTTATTCTTTCTTGTAATGCTTCAAAATTTGGTTTAGGTGCAGTTATACTTCAAGAGGGCAGACCAGTAGCCTTTGCATCTAGAACACTAATGCAAACTGAGATGCAGTATGCTCAAATTGAGAAAGAACTGTTGGCAATAGTATTTGCATGCTCCAAGTTTCATGATTATATTTATGGTCGAGCTATTCAAATTGAAACTGATCATCAACCTTTAGTTACTATTCTAAAGAAGTCTATGCATTCTGCTCCAGCGAGATTACAAAGGGTGATGCTCAAATTGCAAAAGTACAATTTCAAATTAATCTACACTAAAGATAAATTGCTTTATTTGGCTGATACCTTATCCAGATCCCCTAGACTTATAACAGAACGGCTTGATGGAGAGAATTTTGACTTTGATGTGATGTCAGTGCATAATATTTCCACCAGTAGACTTGATGAGTCAAGAGATCATACTCAGACTGATCCAGTTTCACAGAAGTTCAATCATTATATTAATGTAGGATAGCCATCAAAATAATCTAGTGTATTAATTGATCTGATTGTAGTGGATGTCTTTGTAAATACTTTAGTTGTTTTGTTGAATATTATAATAATACCTATTTTTAATTACTTGTATAAAATTGTTATGATATTTCTCTTATATGTTAAAACAATAAACCTGTTTTGAAAAAAAAAAATAATCTAGTGTATCACCAGAAGTGCAAGCGTATTTTCCATACAGAGATGAATTGTTGATGGAAGACGGTATTATTTTCAAAGGTCCTAAAATTGTCTCTGTTTCCTTACAACAAGAATACATCCTGGTTTTACAGTGTGGTCACCAGGAACTACATCTACTAAGAGAAGAGCACAAGAATTAGCATTTTGGCCTTCATTATCGAAAGACATTGACAGAGTTATTTCAACTTATTCAGTATGTAATAGTACCATATAGCATTTGCAAAGAGAATCAATTCCTGAACTACCTTGGTCTACTGTAGCAACTGATATCTTTAAGTGGAACAATCAACACTACTTAATTTTGGTAGATTCTTATTCAAATTGGTTCAAAATTGATCTTCTTCCAAACTTAACCTCAACAGCTGTTATCACTAAGTTGAAATGTCATTTCTCAGTTCATGATAGTCCACACAAACTTTTTTTCTGACAATGGTACTCAATTTACGAGCCAGTTGTTTCAGACATTTGCAAAAGAAAGGGACTTGTACATGTCACTAGTAGTCCTGAATATCCTCAATCCAATGGTCTAGCTGAAAGAGCAGTACAGAGTGCAAAGCAATTACTTGAAATATCAAAATGTGACAATACAAACATATTCTTGAATTTGCTTAATCTCAGAAACATACCTTGTGATGATATTCTTGGCTCACCTGATCAAAGGTTACTTTCCAGGCAAACTAGAATTACGCTACCTATTTCTTCCAGTTTATTGCAGCCTAAGTCGAAGAACAGTAAAACCATCAAGGCTCAATTGTTTAAGAAGTGTAATATCCAGAAATCTAGTTACGATCGATTGAGCAAACTACTTCATCCATTGAGGGAAGGAGAGATGGTACGAATTCAGACAACAAAAGGTTTTAGGTTCATAGGTTCATAGGTTCGTACTAGGCTATCTGCCCTAAGGCATTTATAAGCCTAGCCAAAGTGTATGTGGCTTACACCACCCCTTAGGATGAGAATACTATGCCCTTTTAGGGTTTAGTTTACTATGCCTCTGTCTAGTAGTGACACAGAGATGACCCCAGGGGTAAACCTACGATCTCCCATTGAATTCGTCGAGATTTCTCTTGAATAGAGTCAGTGAGGGGCTCTGCCTAACATGGACTGGGATTCTGTTCCAGAGTGTAGGGAGCCTCTGGGTTATGAATCTGTCCCTCCAGCACGTCCTATTTATTTCTGTGTTGAGGTTTAGGTCACTTGTTCTCGTGGCTCTGATGGATTTGGATTTTCTGAGGTGGAGCATGTCCATTAATTCAGGATTGGACATGGCCTTGTACATCAGGCACAGATCACCTCTGAGTAGGCGGTATGCGACTGAATAGAGCTGGAGTTTTTTCAGTCGGGTGGCATATGACATATGTTTAAGACCCTTTATCCTCTTGGTGAGGAACTTTTGGGGTCTTTCCAACTGCTGCAGGTGTCGGGTGAGATACATCCCAAATGGGGCATTGTACTCAATCATTGGCCTGATAAGAGAAGAGTACAGAGGCACAATGACCTCTCTTGATCTAGATGTGAAACCCTTCATGATAAGGTGGGCAATATAGAAGGTCTTCCTAACCACTTTGGCAATGTGAGTGTCAAATGAGAGGTTACTGTCAACCTGGGTCCCTAGGTCCCTGATTACCTCTTCCGTACTTAATGGATTACCGCCTATGTGGTAATTTGTCGGTACCTTGTTTTTCCCAAAGGGTATGACTATACATTTTTTGGCGTTCAGCTTAAGGCCATGGCTCTGGCACCAATTATCCGTTTCTATGAGGCCTCTCTGAAGGATGTTTGTGTCCGCTGGAGTATCAATTATGGCACCCAGTTTGCAGTCATCTGCGAACTTTGTCAGCCACAATCCTCCTATGTTTGCCTGTACCTCGGAAAAATAAATGCCGAACAAGAGGGGTCCCAGGACTGAGCCCTGTGGGCCACCACTTGTGACTGGCTTAGAGTCTGACATAGCTCCAGCAACTCTGACCCTGTGGGCTCTGTCCTTGAGCCAGTTTGCAACCCATCTTGTGACATATGGGTTTACATTTAAGCTGGTGAGTTTGTCTATGATGCCCGAGTGGGGTATTGTGTCAAAGGCTTTTGCAAGGTCAAGGTAGGCTGTGTGAACTGCCTTACCCTCAATGGCCTTAGTGACTGTTTCAAAAAAGTCGACCAAGTTCAAAAGGCAGGATCTGCCCTTGACAAAGCCAAATTGGGTAGGATCCAATGTCTGTAGGTCCCCAATGTCTTTGTTTATGAGTTCCATAATGATCCTCTCCATAGCTTTGCAGACCAGGCTCGTCAAGCTTATGGGGTGGTAATTTCCAGGGTCCGTAGAAGCACCGCCTTTGTGAAGTGGGACCACTGTTGCCGTACACCACTCTTTGGGTATGTATCCTGTAGTAAGGCTAAGATTAAACAGCAGCCTTATGTGTGGGTTTAGTTCCTCTTGGAGTTCATGTAGCACACAGCCCGGGACACCATCCTGTCCCATTGATACTGTGTTTTTAGCTTTAGAGAGGGTGGCTCTCACCTGGGCATCTGAGATGTTAGGGAGGCTACACTCTGCTGGGATAGTTATTTCTCCTTTTGGGGGGGAGGGGGAGGAGAAATTTGCACTGAACCTGTCTGCCAGAATGTTGGCAATGTCAGTGGGTTTGGTGTATTTTGTGTCATTTTGGACTAACTCTGAGCATATCTGGGAGTTTCCACCCAGGTTTCTAACATAGCTAAAGAAGGCCTTGTGATTGTCTTTTGTGTCTTTTGTGATTTTTCTCTCAAAGTTGGCCTTGGATGATTTTATGAGTGATCGTAGTTTTTTGCTAGTACTGATCAGAGACGCCTTCCCTTTTAGGGATTTTGCTCTGTCATGTAGTAGCTTCCTCCTCCTGTTGTAAAGTTTGTTTATGGCTGGGATCCACCAGACTGGGCGCCTGCCTTTGGGGGAATGGGTCTTGGTTTTATTTGGGATTGCATGATCCATGCATTCTTGAAGGTGCCCATAGAAGGCATTTGAAAAGGATTCAGCAGTGTGGGTTGTGGTTTCCACTGGCCCAGGGGCCTTGAAGGATACCACTTCAGTCTTAAGAAGTGTGAAGTTTGCTTTTGAGAAGTTCTTCACTGTGGTCTTTTGTGCAGGGGTGGGGGCGGATGTGGATTTCCAGTGAGATTAATTTATGGTCTGATCTTACCAAAGAGGGATATACTTCCGGTGTGGAGCATTTTGTCCCCATGTTTGTGATGATCAGATCTAGTATATTGTCTCCTCTTGTGGGAATGGTGACTAGTTGTTCCATTGCATTTGAGTTTATGAATTCTAGGAACCTTTGGGCTAGGGTGTTGGGGCTTGAGTAATGTTCCCAGTCTATGTTTGGGTAGTTGAAGTCTCCCAAAATGATGGTATTTGGAGAGACATTCATACTCTCCAGTGTCTTCAGGAAGGCTGTGTGGGGTTCCTGAGTTTGAGATGGTGGTCTGTAGCATGCTACAAACTGTAAGGCAGTTTTGCCTATGGTTAGTTGCACCTGGATAATCTCCGATGCTTTGTGCGTTGCCACTAACCTGGAGGTGTGGGTATCGTTGATGAAAATGGATACTCCCCCTCCTTTTGTGGTTCGGTCCAAGTTTTGGGGCCGGAAAGCATGATATGAGGTAAAACCTGATAGTGCTGGGGTGCTCTCAGGAGCCTTGAACCAGGTTTCAGTCACCGCACAGACATCGATGTTCTCCATACTGAGGAGGGCTTCGAGGGCATGCATCTTGAGGTTTAGACTTCTGGCATTGAGCAGCATTACCCTTAGTTTTTTTCCACTTGTGTTTTCTAGGGAGGTAGGTTTGTCATTTGAGCCTTGCCAAAAAAGGCACTATGGGGGTGGCAAGAGCCTTGGCCTTGATCAAACAGGACAGATTACAGGCATTTGTGCCAAGCTGAGATCTTACTTGGTAAATTCTGAAGGGATGGAGTATAGGAGGAATTACAAACATCTTCTTCCTGTACCAGAACCATCATCATCCTTGCAATCACAACATTGTATCTGTGATGCAAACTCTCAATCAAAGAATGAGTCAGAGATTGTTTCCAGACCAGAATGTGTTCAAAAGTCTGATTCTGTTCCAGAAAGTGATTTGAACATTCCACGGGTCAACCATTTTGCAGAAACTGTCGCAGTTGCTAAATCAAATTCCCAATTTTATGTCACATGATATGGACGAATATCTAAACCAAGTGTGAAATATGCAGCAATGTGGACTTGATTGTACATACCTATTTAGTATTGTATAATGCATGTTTATGGATTACCTGTGATTTCTGCATGCTAAACAGTCTCATAACAATTGTATGGCCTATTTCTCAAAGAAAGAGGATGTAGATCAGAGTGTAAAGTATGTGTGCTTGTATATTTAAGAAGCATGTGAGGCTGTACATGTGGGTGTATAACCCGCACACGTGCACAACCTTAGTGCCATTTTGTAGACGCAGTTAAGGAGTAAGCATGCGTGATCATAGTCATTAATTGTATATATGTTACTTAAGTTAGAGTCAATAGTCAACAGTAGTAATGTGTTTGTAATAAAGCTGCTTAAATAGAACCTATGAAGATTTGTTTATTTGGGTACCAACACGAAAGCAACAGTTACTATAAATGTCCTTGCAGTAAAAGATGGATGATAAAAAGTTTACTGAGAATTTTGTCATTGTATAATAGCCTGCGGTCACTACATCTGACCTGGATACTGCAGGAGCTCTGCCACAAGGCCCTACTCCTACAGGTTTACTGAGAATGTTGTCATTGCATAATGGTCTGTAGTCACTACATCTTACCTGGATACTGCAGGAGCTCTGCAACAAGGTCCTACTCTTACAAGTTTGCTGAGAATTTTGTCATTGCATAATAGCCTGAGGTCACTAAATCTGACCTGGAAACTGCAGGAGCTCTACCACAAGGCCCTACACCTACAAGTTTACTGAGAATTCTGTCATTGTATAATGTAAGCATATTTATCATGAAGAACCTTGCTGTGTATTAACTTTAATCAGTCAAATACATGCCTGCTGTTTGATTGAAAGTCTCTGTGAATAGTAAATGCACTCTAAGGACCTCTTACTAAGTTGGCTACTGTCTCCTTTTTCTTGACCAGCAGACTATACTGTATATGCCAGTTATTTAGCCTCAGGAAATGACAGAAAACCAGTGTTACTTTGTATCTCTTTGTTTAATTGCTTTGTACTGGCTATAAACAGATTGTTGTCAGTTAGAATTTGACCTGCATATACAAAATTACATAAGGAAAAACTCAACAACTAGGAATGTTTTACAGAGCCAAAAACTTTCTCACTGGCACAACGAAAACTACACTTGCTACTGCTTATCTCCTCCACACAATTCTTTAAGGTGCTCCCATCCTTACTAACCTCCAGACTTCACAAAAATTAAAACTTGAACAATCCTATAACAAAGTTGCTAAATTTGCAGCAAATATCCCTTTCAAAACCCACCACTGTATAGCACAAAAAGCCTAAATTGGTTAGAACTGCCTCATCAACTACGAAATACACAGCTTCTTAGAACCTATAAAGTTACCTAGCATCTGTCTGTCTTTCCAGCTCTAAAAAATATTCTACACAGCTATGTTCCCAGTTGGTCATTGCAATCCAGTGACCAAAAAACATGTCTGTTTACAAAACTATTAAATCTGCTGGGTATTGTCTGTACTTGTATAAGGTTATTAAGACCTGGAATTCCTTACCTATATCCATCAGGTCAATACCCTCACTCCCATCTTTCCTGGCTGAAATCTGGCTTTCTTCTTGCGTAAAACCAGGATGAACTATATCCCTAAATGTGAACAAGTACCTTTTTTTCCTTATACCTCCTTACTCTCCCTTCTTCACTTGCTTCCTTACTTCTATCAAATTCTCTTCCTTGACTTTCTCTCTAAATATACTATAAGCTTGTTTTTCCTCTCACTTCATATTGCAATTCCTATTTGCATTAGACTAGCTTACCTTTAATTTCTCTACAAACTGTCTGAAATTTCTATAAGTATTAAATGATTGTCATATAACTTGTATCGATTTTTAACCAATGTTTTTACATTATTACTAAATTGTTATAATTATTTAAAATTCATATGTTTTTTGTTTTATTTTTGAAGACTGTAAAGTTATTGTTCTTAAAGGAATATTGCATACACAGTCTCAAAAAACATGTTTATTTCATCATGGTTTGGTGTTTCCTACATTTTAACACCAATCCGGGACTATTTACAGGTTTTTAAATGTTTTTGTATGTAATTTCTGAGTCTGACTTTATGAGGTCTGGCATCTTGAAGTAATTCTGATTGTTAGTCTGCCTCTAGATATCCCACAATGCATTGCTTATCTGTAAAAAACATACATCACACAGGCCCCTTTCTTCCTAAAGCTGCTGTCACTGCATTGATTTTACATGCATACACTGCTGTCTTTCAGTTAGTTTTAACTAACATTTCATGCTATTCAATGATAACTTGAAACACAAACAGTGCAAGTGCCACAGAACAGACTTTCAAAGTGCTTTTTACTACTGCTTCTTTTTTTAGAATGGCTAAACTGCAGTCTTTTGTGAACCCTGAATTGTACTACTTTGACTCTTCCATCCCCCTTCACACCTAATTTCCCTAGTTGTCAAAGTGCTAAGGGTAATTTGAGGTGTTACCTGCTATGATTGACAGCTCACAGCAGGAAACTTGACTCATGTACTGTTTTCTTCTTCTAGCCTTTACTTTCTGTATGGGTAGGGGAAGGACAGGGAGCTGTGACTTCACAGCATGGGTGAGTTTTTAGGACGGTTGTGGTGATGTCAGTTTGGGGAGGGAATTAGCCAGAAAACTACCTGTATTCAGTGGCCTTGATGACATCAATTAATTGGAGACTGCAGCAAGCTTTTCTAGGGCAGGATAAAAGATTTTTGAAAGTGAAATCACCACAGTACAGTAAGATACTGTTCTAGTGGAGAGAAACAGTTGTTTTAAAATATTCTAAATGTTGTATTGTTGATTATTCATACCAGAAACAGTAAATAGGGAGAAAAAGGCCAGATAAGTTGAGCATTTAATTATAGAATCCTGCTGTTGTCCTTTAACATGTATTGCAATAATTTGGAACTTTTCTCCTTGGGTCTGCATTGAAAATGGGCTTCTACCCAATTGGACTTTCCCAGCAATCAAATGTCAATAAATACATTTAATTGAAAACAATCTATATAACATATACATCACAAAAAGCAAGCCCCCCAAGTGGGGATCACTTCCCCCTTGCACTCTTAATTATATATTCTAAAAACCACACACAGTCAGTGGTGGTGCACAAACACAAACATCTACAAATCTAGGGGTACAATATGGCAAATGGCATTGATTAACACAGAAAAATATGGGCATTGATTATCTACACCAAATCTTTTAAATTATGCCCCCTTACAACTGCCATGAATAAATCCAACACCAGAAATACCATCTATAGACTTCTATACTTTTCTACAAAATGGCTTTTCAGTCAAATATGCCTTCAGTCAGATGTACTTGCAGTCATTTTTTTCAACCACTTGTTCTTCAGTCACAGCTACATTTGACAAAATGATACACAACCATATATGTGTGTATGTATGTATATATATATATATATATATATATATACGTGTGTGTGTGTGTGTGTATATATATAACTATATATATGTTGTTGTATCTTTCGGCTTTTCCCGGTTAGGGGTCGCCACAGCGGAACTCCAGTCCACTAATGATTGGCAGCAAATTTTTACGTACTGAGTTGCCAGCCCTGACGCATAACCTTCAACAAAGGTACGGCCATTCACGCATGTCTCCATGCAGAAGATGCTTTAGCTGAGAATCGAACAGGACAACGTCTTACTGTGAGGCAACAACGCTACCACAGCACCACCACATATATATATATATATATATATATATATATATATATATATGGGTCCCCTTGACATGGTCGACATTTCAAAATGTCGAAGACCATATGGCTGAGTCCATATGATCAACTTTGAAATGCCGACCATGCAGAACCGGCATTTCTGTACAGTGCGGAATGGAAAGATTTCCATTCCTGCAGTGTAGTGCAATCTCAGAGTTGTTATATTTAAGTTAGGGGGTGGAGCCCCCATGGGGGGTGCAGGAGGGGCTTGCCCCCCTGCTAGCAGTGTTAAGGTGTGTGTTTCTTGGGGATTTTTTGTTCTTTACATGTTCAATATTTCAAATGTCAATCATATGGTCTCAGTCATATGGTCTTTGACATTTTGAAATGTCGATAATGTATAGTAGACCCATATATGTGTGTGTGTGTGTGTGTGTGTGTGTGTGTGTGTGTGTGTGTGTGTGTGTGTGTGTGTGTGTGTGTGTGTGTGTATGTGTATGTATGTACATACAGACAGAGAGGGATATTTTTGAATAAAGTTAATCCCTGAATCCCTGAAAGATTGAATGCTTCTCTTCTGACTGTAAGGGGAAGCTTCGTTTTGTAAAGCAGTGTATAATGTTATTATCACTTTTTGTATTATTTACATTTATTTTTCAGTATTAAGTTCCCCAGCATAGTGCTCCTTCATAATGCATTGTAGGCATAGGCATTCGAATATTTCAGATTCTTTCTTCTCTGCTTCCTTTAAGGATGTGTATTTCAAGTACAGGCTATTTAATTCATTTTACTGATATACACATTTACATTGCTACAGTTTATTTAATCTTAGAAAATGGAAATTAAAGTCCAAGCCAACTGTATTTGAAGTAGAGATAAGGGAACTGGAAGTGGGATTTTTAGAAAAGGGTGTGAGCAAATTACATAGTAAACAATGGAAATTGTGGGAACAATACATTTAGAATACTGTTTTTGAGGAGGAATGATGTTTAAAGGCAGGCAGGAACTGGCCAATTTAAATAATGTTGGATTTATTATATTGTACGGAAGAATATACCTGATGTATAATGTTTGTAACTGTGAATATGTTAATATGTTTTTTTTCTTTTTTATATAAATGTGCTTTTGCCTATGTCACAAGTGATAATTCATTAAAGGTGTTAAAAAAACACAGTGGCCTTAGCAATTCTGAATGGTTTTGGTGTTACTCCTGCTGCATAACATAAAAATTACTTTATGTGTATGAGTTAAATGAACAACTAAATTATTAAGCAATCTTGCATTCTTATCAGCCATCTTGTGCAAATCAAAGATGTTTGTTAAGAGCTTGCACTAATGAGATAGTCTGCCATCTAGTGGGCAAGAATGCACATTGCAGCTTTTAGAACAGTGCAAAAGCATATGGGTAGAGCAAAACAGGAAAGGAAAACTTGGACAATTTTCTGTTCTATTCCTGGCCTGGTGCAGAAGATCATGGTAGCATGTATAAGTGGGTTTATATCACGTTATCAAAAGATGAAAATAGCGAACGCTATTTCATTGAACCTAAAATATCTAAACCACATAATATCAAACATTCAGAACAGCAAATTTTTTCCTTGGGAAAAAATTCGCTATTCCAAAACACATACACACAACACAAGCACACCTAAAAAACATCAATACACACACATACACTTATAATCCTACAACTAACCCTACACTAAACTATACATACACTACTATCTATCCACTTACCTTAACCCAAACCCTAACCCTAAGGTCCGTCATTATCGCACACTCACCTAACCCGCGCCCTAACCCTAACTCACTTAACCCGCCCCTAAACCTAATTCACCTAACCTGCGCCCTAACCCTAACTCACCTAACCCGCGCCCTAATCCTAACAACCACTCATTCGCACACTTATCTGAACCCGACCCGTAAATCTCCACCACAGAGCTGAAAATAGCGAAGGCACAGAACCGGCCAACCAAATTCTTTCCCTAGGAAATAATTCGCTGTTCTGCAGCTTCGCTATTTTTAACGTTCGATTAAAATGGGTCGATATTAGAACATTCGAAGTTTTAAAACTTTGATGTTCTGATATAGACCCATATAAGTAGCTGCTTCCCGAGAAATGGTAGGTGGAAAAATGAGTGGGAGATCTGCATAGGTGATTCAGTAGTATACTAGTTAATTTGTTTGTTAGCTATTGACTAAGACATTGTTCTTCTTCTTCTTCTTTCGGCTTTTCCCGGTTAGGGGTCACCACAGCGGATCACCTGTCCACTCATGATTGGCAGTGGAGTTTTACAGTGTCGAGTTGCCAGCCCGGCACCCAACCTTCCACAGAAGGCACACACACACACCTAGGGCCAATTTAGAGTGTCCAATACACCTGCAGCATGTCTTTAGGATGTGGGAGGAAACCGGAGCACCCGGAGGAAACCCACATGACCACAGGGAGGACATGCAGACTCCATTGACTAGGAGGACATTCTACTTGGCCAAAATCCATTTTTACAATGGAGCCCTGGGATGTCATACATGTATATGGGATAAGATAATAGCCTGCCAAGGATGAACAAATGAGAGGCATTAGACATGAGCAGTTTTCACTAGGTAGTTAAACTATAAACCATCTTTTAGTGTAGGATCACTATTTAGTAGACTCACATTAGCTCCCTTAAAGAAATATGAATCATATTCACAATTTACTTCCAGTAATTTCAAAACACTAAACTGCATCACTATGCTACATAGGTAACATGAAATGCAGTAATGCACAGAAAATAAATCTACAAATAAACAACAGAACTGGTATTAAGCACATTCTCTGTATTGGTGTTGTTTCCTTATCAGCCTTCTAGACCTGGAGTATTTACAAATGTCAGCTTGGTTTAAACTGTAACTGTTCTTGTTACATGCATCATATTAGTAGCGTTTGAACCACGCATATGAGAATTTTCATCAAGAAAGACATCTGTTATGCCGGTAGATTCTAGCTGTCAATCTATGATAGGAGACTGCATTGGCTTTTTCTGAGACTCTACAAACAACCTTCTCGGTCTCTGGTTTAGGCAACAATCTTCTCTCTGCTTGTCAATGTCAGGTAAAGCTCTGGTCATGTTATTAGCTTTTGAATATGTTAGTATAGACAAGTGTTTTTCATTCATCCTATATATTTGCATATGAGACCCCTGTACCAAAGTAAGATCTCAGCAGCTCTGAATAAGTAGTATGTTTTGAATTTGGTTTTGATAATAATTATAACTCATTCTTATTTTTCCCTCTTTTTTGTTAAACAGAACATTTTCATTTTTTGTCAAAGTAAAACTTCATAAATTTGAAGCAGTCTTCTACTCTCTGGTACTAATAGAGAAAAAAGATGTAGGCAAATTGGATTTAGGAAAATGACCCATCTGAAACCAATAGGGTATTGTGCCATATTCCTGTATTCCACAGCAGATGGTAACAGTCAGCCAAATCACAATATTTATATTTAAGAATATTTTTTCATTGTCTGTACTATATATTAAATTTGTCTATTTGTCATAACTTGTCAAAGTTAGAAAATTCTTGGCTTGCAAATAGATGATCATCATCTTATACGATTTCCTCATAAATTGTGGAGTTAAATAAGGGTATTAAGGCTTGGAGTTACTAATGTGCTCCTTCTTCTATCTAAGGTACAGGGTTTGATTCTTTTAACCTTCCTATAGTTACTGTATGACACTGAGCAAGTCACTTATCCAGAAAGTGCGCCAGAATTTCCCCTGAAAAAGGACACTTGTATCCAATGAGTCTGCGAAGTTAGCAAATGAAAAAAAAAATATTTACACACACACACGCACACACACACACATATATATATATATATATATATATATATATATATAGGGTCTATATTAGATTACCGACCACTGAAAGAAGCGAACAATGATTAATCAACCCTATGTAAGCGAAAGATTACAATTTTGAACTGTCAGAACAGCGATTTTTTCCCTGTTCCAAAACACATACACACAACACAAGCACACCATACAAACAGCAATCCACACACATACATGTAAAATCTTACAACTAACCCTACACTAAACTATACACACACCACTAACTATCCACTTACCTTAACCCAAACCCTAACCCTAAGGTCTGTCACTATCGCACACTCACCTCACTCGCTCCCTAACCCTAACTCACCTAACCCGCCCTAACCCTCATGTCCACACAATCGCACACATACCTAACCCGCACCCTAACCCTAATTCACCTTACCCACCCTAACCTTCACATCCACACAATCACACACTTACTTGATCCCAACCCGTACCTTTCCACCAGCGCTGAAAATACTGAAGCAACAGAAACAGACAACCAAATTCTTTCCTAGGAAAGAATTTGGGTTTCTGTTCCTTCGATATTTTCAGCTTTCGCTCCGTAGGGTTCGATATTAGAACATTCGAAGGTTTTAAACCTCGATGTTCTAATATAGACCCTATATATATATATATATATATATATATATTTATATACACACACACACACACACACACTCACACACTCACACACTCACACACTCACACACTCACACACTCACACACTCACACACTCACACACTCACACACTCACACACTCACACACTCACACACTCACACACTCACACACTCACACACTCACACACTCACACACTCACACACTCACACACTCACACACTCACACACTCACACACTCACACACACACTCACACACTCACACACTCACACACACTCACACACTCACACACACACTCACACACTCACACTCACACACTCACACACACTCACACACTCACACACTCACACACTCACACACTCACACACTCACACACTCACACACACACATTACATTCTGACTCATTTTGTTACGTAGGCTCATAGATTACTACTATGCTAGCTGCTCTCATAAGCCTTTTTAACCCTAGCCAACTATCCCCTATGAGAATGGAACTCTGTACCTTGTGTTTGTAAGGTAAACACCTTAACCATTATGCCAACCTGTTAGCAATTGCACTGCCTAATGAAATTTTGAATAATGGTATACAAATCAGAGAAAACATGAATCCTTATACTGCAATAAGTCATCTTCAGCTTTTACCCAAAGTTAAAATGGAATGTCATGAGGTGATGCCTCATCTTACTGCCTTACAGGCTTGCATCCTCTGTTCTGTCTGTACAGTTATGTTAAATTGATGTATTATATTGCAATATTTCTTTGTGCCTGCTCATTCCTAAATGTAACTCATGTACCTTAATTAGCAAACTGTTATGTAGAAGACTAGAAATAATAACTCTGCCACCTTAAATAATAACTTTTGAATACATGCAGCTCAACTCATTATAAAAAGTAAGATCTAATAATAAGATAAATTATTTTTATTTAGCATTCCTGTCATGACAATGAGAGGTTTAGCTAAATGGGGTGAAGGGACAACTACCCATGTTGCACCGTCTTAGGGGTCATGATCATCAAATGTCAGTCAGGTGATAGTGCTGACATTGCATTTGTAATTAGGGCTGAAACACTGCTCTTTAGCTGTAGCAAGATGTTTACTACAGTTTCTAAAAGAGAAGAGGTTTTTTTTGGGTTCTCAACTCAAAGGGGATATTTTTTATTTTATATTTTTGATCCTCAGCTTTGATTTGATGGTGGACCAGACTGGGAAGTCATCTTTGGTACAGTCCTTTAACTCATGCAACTTTTCAGCAGACATTGTCAGTTGAAAAATTATATATTGCACTTCCATATCTCGAACAAGCAAGTTTTCCTTGCAGTCATGCAAATATGCTTTGATCAGGGTATTAGCTATGTGCATTTGCTTTGGAAATTACAGATATTATATAGCCCCAAAGCTACTAAAAACTGCTACAACAAATCAATCATTGAAATAAAGCCAACAGCATTTCAACACATAAAACCAAACTTATTTAATAACAAAATACTAGGCACTTTCATCCATCACAGGGGACTTCATCAGACAATAAAAACCACAACATTCCCTACTTATATATAAAACCAACCAATTAAACATCCATTCCCTACAAATTGACAACACCCCTTCTTTTTAAATAGGCCACAAAGCTTTCCATATCATTGATTCAGGGCTGTATAGAAGTATTTAAACTAACCTGTCTCGTCAGATATTCTTAGCAATCTAATAATTATTTTGTCATTCCTTTCAGTATACAGATTTAATATGTAAAATGACAACAAACTTAAAGCATGCATCTCTACATTCTTTTTTATGTCTGAATAAGGCATGAGTTTCATCCCTCGTCTTTACTGCATACATATGTTGATAGATTCACCGTGACAATTATATTGAAGTTCTTCCAATATAAAACACTAAACGCATGGAGCAATTTGCAACATACATAATATTCATTGCAATTCAAGAAAATTTCCCTGAAATATACAAAGTCGAATCCTCCAATATCACATATTCACACTATACTTTAATATATTTACATTGACTGAAATTCCCATATATGCACATTATCTCTTTTACATTCTGTTCCATTGACTTGTATTGCAAAACTTTCTCTAATGTTCTCCCTCCTTTAAATATAAACTTAGGTATTTCACCCCAAATCTTCACATTAGGTGACCCCTTAATTATACTCCAATTATGATGAATAATTTTCTTAATCAAACCTGCATCTGTAGAACGGACAATTTTCATAGCCGCACACCTAATCACGCTGTTTTCCTACACATTGTCATAAACATGTGACTCACATAATATATCTGGTTTATATTTACTCCCTGTCTTTCCTTTACTGTATCGGCCACTTCCTTATTAAAAAATTTCTTAGACTATCCCCCATATAAAATTTGTTTTTCAACTATCTGTCTATTTAAAAAATGCTCTTTTTGATTCAATCAACTTGTTTTAATCATTTGCCCTTTTATTATATTAGACTTTATCCAAGGTAGATGTGTGCTCATGTAATGCAAATAAACATTGCTATTAACATTTTCTTTTCTGGAAAAGTTAGTACCCAATTTTACGTTCTCCTTACAAAGACCAATATGTGGGATACCAATGTGAATCATATTGTAATCATATTTTAATCCATGCTGAATTTCATGAATGATTCTACTTGGTATAAATACAGAAAAAAATATTTAATCTATTGATACTTCCTTCCCAAATTAAAAAAAAACCAATCCATAGATCATTTAAATACTTTAATATAGTTCATAAAGACCTGACAAATATTTTTTCCTCCCACATGGCCATAAATAAATTTGCATAACTGAGGACCATAGCTGTCCCCGCAGTCACCCTATTCTTTTGTTTGTAAACATGTCCATTAAAAAATGTAAAATTGAGGGATGTGGCCAATGTGGCTAACTGAGAGCAGCAACTGGTGAAAGCTCTGTGACTGAAAACTTTTCTCTGATAGAAAATGTAATCAAAAAGTTAAAATGTGAAGATACTTGTTAGCTAATTTTATTCATTAATAGACATAGAAAAGATTTATAGCCTGCAGTTCTTCAAAAGCTGTATTTTTCTGTCAGAATTTCAACTATTTGGTTAAGAGAGAAGTGACTTCAACATGAGTCACTCAACAACTGGTACTCAGGATTCTTGTGTTAAAAAAGGCATCCAGTCACTGATATGCAGGATATATTACTTAAAATAGACAAACCGGAAACTAAACTAGAACATTTCAAAGAAGAGACCTGAAAGAGGATGGAATATTTTGAAATTCTTATGAAACAACAAGGGGCAAAAATCAGCAATATGGAAGAGACTTGAACGATCATGAAGGCATAATAACTAAAGGTGAGTCTCAGACTGAATTTCTTTTAATAGAATTGTTACTTTAAAGCTGTATAAGTTAAACATTTTATTTTATTTTATTTGTTTAACATTTCTTAGTATGTGCATTGCTGGGTTAATTGAATGTCAGATCTAAGCAATATGCTAATTAGAAGTGTTAAAGTGCTGGTGATTTTGTTTTCGTTGTTCCTGTGTAATACATTCCTTTCACAGGTCATTTATGAAACAACTGATACTAGAAAGAAAACTTGAGAACAAAAGAATGTTCCATTTCTTCAGAATGCAGGATTTTTCCTGCCTTGAACTGTCCTGAAGAAAATCTAGGCCAAAGTTCATCACTAATGTCTGTGAAAGAACTTTTTTCTTTTCTAAAGTATATATGTGAGAAATCCACAAAATAACACCTCTTTTCTTTTCTTAGAAGTGAATAATTGGTAAGAAAAAGTCTATAGTAATGTTTAATATTAGACTGTTGTAACATACAATTTGCTTACATTTTGCAAATCGCTTTTGCTGTAATACTGTTAACTTTAACTATATATATTAACTGTTCATATTAATTGACATAAGTAAAGTTAGATGTTTGCTACTAATTAGAAGAAAAAAAGGCTAAGAAGAATGAGAAGCTTACTGATGAAATTAGCAGCTGCTGTGTGCTGGGAGTTGTCATTTTCACATGCTGTAGACAGATTCTGATGTCAATATGTAAGGCTTAGATCAGAAAAGCATTTCACAATGGATAAAGACACATATTCAAATTAAATAAGCAGGAATTATTTTATATATAGTCAAGTTTGCTTGTAATATTAAAATTAATAAGAGTAAACATTTTATGATCAATATGCATATACACAAGGAATGCAATATCTACTGTGCAAGATTAGTAAAAGAGCAGTATCAGTAAATTAAGAAACATGTACACATACTATAAACTCTAATAGATAGCTGATGATTAAATAGCTATTTTATGGGAGGTTTTAGACATACAGCATGTATAGAATAAGGTAAAAATACTAGTGGGATGCGAAACAGAAACTATATATTTAAATAACAAACTTCTTTTAAGAAAGATGTATATTATATGTACCTGCTTATGGCAGAATGTGAATGTTCAAGATCTCATATAATTTACATAGAAAATCATATAAAATATTTTAAAACAAGCTGAAATTTGAAGCTTGGTCATGTAAAAAAATGGTGGCGCCCTGTCTGGCTGCAGCTGTGTCAGCTCATTCTAGACATATGCATATTTTGTCTACTTTTACACAGAAAATCTAAAAACAATCAATTTCTGCACTTCCATTTGAAGGTACAATAACTCATAGTAGACAGAAGTTACTAGAAATTAAGCAGTCAACATCTACATATAGCTGGCTGGATGCCTTGAAGTCTGCAGAGTATCTGGGGCCTACTACTTGCACAGAACTCCAACAGCTGGGTATTTTTACTCTTCACACTCTAAAGTGTCTGAAACTGGTAGAACAGGTTTCTGGAATACGCTTGACAAGAAAAAAGAGAAAGATGTCAGAGAAGAAGGAAAAGAGGCTGCAGAGCAGGTACTGATGCAAAGTTAAAAGTAAACCCCTACAGGCGTATACTACCAACTATACAGCTAGCTAATGTGAGAACACTGGATAGCAAGATGGACTACTTGAGACTGGAACTCTCCAACAAGAACAAGGTGAGAAATACTTGTTTATTTTTGATTACTGAGATGTGGCTACATGACAAGATAAATGACAGTGCAGTAAACTTAGAGAATTTTACGCTGTTTCGTGCAGACAGCAAAGAAAGGCCAGCAGAGGTGGAGTCTGCATCTATGTTAACAAAAGATGGTGCAGCAACTGTGAAATCATACTATCACACTGCTGTGAGAACTTAGAGTACCTGTCCATTAAATGTAGACCATTTTACTTGCTCAGGGAGCTGAATGGGATTAGTGTAACAGTGGTGTATATCCCACCTAGTGCTAATACCACTGAGGCTCTAAATAAACTATGAAATCACATGGGTGAGCTGCAGAGCAAATATCCTGACTTTCTACATGTGGCAGCTGATGACTTTAATAAAGCAGATCTGAAAGAAGTACTCCCACACTACCATCAGTATGTGGATGTTCCTACAAGGGGGTGATTATATCCTGGACAAGGTGCACATAAACTTAAATAAAGCTTATAAGGCAGTGCAACATTAACAAATGGGTAACTCTGACCATCATACCATCTTGATTTTGTCAGCTTACAAACCTGCACTCGTTAGAGAGAAACCCACAATGAAACAAATCAAGATATGGTCTGAGGGGGCTATGGAGGCCCTCCAAAAATGCTTTGAAAGAACCAACTGGGATATGCTCAATGAGGCAGCCACAGTGAATCAGCATCTGAACATTGATGAATACACTGAGGTAGTGATGGTATACATTTCAAACTATGGTGATGCAGTAACAAACACCAAGAGTATTACTATTAGAGCTAACCAGAAGCCATGGCTCACCTCTAAGGTATATGAGCTTCTAAAGTAGAGGAATGCAGCTTACAGGGTAAAGGACAAAGCAGCCCTAAGTGTACCAAGAGGTAATCTGAGAAGGGGTATAAAGGAGGCTAAGAGGGAGTATGGCAGAAAGGTACACAGCCACTTGAAGATATGAAGGATGCAAGGAGACTATGGCAAGGCATACAGGAGATCACTGACTACAAAATAATGTCAGCACAGTATGAGGACAGCATTGAATTCCTGTTAGTCATGTTTATTCCTCTACTTGTATGTGTTGTTTCACTTTCCTTTGTAATCTCAAGAATTGAACTAATGCACAAAAATTAATTTAGGCCACGTGTGTAGTTCTAAATGACAATAAGGTTTACTTTTTCTTTGACTTTAAATGTTGAAGCTTTTTTGCATGTTGTATGTTATCAGCTTCAATAAGACTACCTGAAATCACTCATTTCATAAATAAAGGCTGAAACCTGAGTGTTTTATTGCTGAATCAGTACATCCATTTTGATAGAAAGTAAAGCAGATTTTTCAATATGCTTGAATCTGGAAAAGGAGAATGAGATTTGAACTGAACCCCTTGTAACTTTTGAATACAATATACACTGCATTTTTTGACTCCATAGAAATAGACATTCTCTTCAACCTCAGTAACATACATATTTTTATGAAGTAGTTTAATAAGCTAACAATTTTTTAAATATTTTGATATTGGACACGTTAAGAGTGTTATAGAAATTTGAAATATAGACACTTGTACTTTAAAAACTAAATCAGAGCTTTTGTTAGATCTATGAAATATGTGTGTGTCTTTTGACATGAACAATATATATGTACATTGATCTCTCATTTGTATTATAATTTAGTATAAGTTAACTGTGACCTGTAAGTTTACAGATGCCTTTATCTCTTCAGGTCACACTCTGTTATACTTATTTATTTAAAAATCTATTTATAATAATGTTGAATGAGTGAATAATTTCGGAATAATAAATAGGTAATTTATACTACTATTATATGAATAGGTATATAGTATTCTATTTGTTGGAATATTTAATATCTATGATTAATAAAAAAAGCTTATTAAACTTGAATGCAGTAATGGAGGAATAGTTCTAAATGGAAAAATATATAACTAAATTAATAATCTATTATTTTGATATATGTATAATATGCTATTAATTATTTGTAAGTCACAGTAGCTTTTAGTTTGTTTATTAAGAAGTTTTAGATGTTGCTGGGTAGAGCAATAGTATAGTAATTTTCCTATTCAATTGGCAAACTAGGAACTTTAGTATCTTGGGTAGGTTGTATTTTATTAGCAATATATACAGTTATAGTTGTAGACTTGATTTTGTTTTTTGCTATTTTTTAATTTTAGTAGTTAGGTTTGTAGAAAGGAAGAATTAAAAAAAATCTGGAATGTTAAAATAGTGTCAGAGGAATGCATTAGGATCTACTACATAATTAAATTAATATAGTGGATAAATGTATCATATTATCTTTTAAAAGAAATATTTTTAATTACGCACTATGGATAGTTTTAATCTATTATCTATTAATGTAAATGGACTAAATAATGGCAACAAAAGGAAATCATTAATGAGATATCTGAAGTTAAATAGAGGAGACATTATATTCTTGCAAGAGACTCACTTGATATATAAAGCTATGCAATATTTAAATAACTTAGGTTATGAAATGTTATAATCTGTTTCTTTTAACAAAAAAGAGGAAAGGAACTGTTATACTTTAGAGAAAATCTGGTGTAATGCCTAAGGTCATGGAATCCAGTAATGAGCCCAAAGGAATGTATACATCTGTAATAATTAAATATTATGGCAAACTCTATACACTAGATAATGTTTACTGGATACCTGGAATAGGTGTAAGAATGGCTAAAGATCACTTAAAGTTATTGCAAAGTCGTTGGAAGGGTAATTTAATTTTAGTGGGAGATTTTAACTGCATATCTAGCACAGAAGATACAAGTGAACAGAAGAAAGCTAAAATACTGGAATCAGCTACTAAAGCACTAAATAGATGGGTTAGTAATAACAATAATTTAGTCAGTTTACTAGTAAAAGCTGAAGATAAGTCATTGTTCTTCACTCACAATTCTTATGTGCATGGGATGCAAACTAGAATTGATAGGATTTATGCCTCTATAGATTTAATCAACAAAGTAAATTATTTTAAACGTATTCCTTGTTCTTTATCTGATCATAATGCATTTAGGTATTAATATAGTAATGGGCATAAGAAAATTTCATATTATTTATAGAATTCCAGTATGTATGATAAAATGAAAAAAGTTCAAGAGTTACCTTAAGGAACAAATTGAGAATGGTCTATCTTTGAGTGATAATGGTCAGATTAGTAAATTCATACTATGGGACTCCTTAAAAAAGTGTATTAAAAATAGAATGGGAAATGCGTTAGTAAAACAATGAAGAATGGTATAAAGAGTTGTTAGAAATACAAGATGAAATATGCAAAGCAAGGTTTAAACAACAAATAAATTAGATAATACCAACGCCATTAAAAATGAATAAGAAAATATCAAACAGTTTAAATGCATAGAGTGGAGATAGATTTAGGAAAAATAAAATTGCATTGCTATGCAATGGCTAAAAAAATCTACATAGATTAGTTAGTATAAGGAAGATGTTAAGCAAAAAGGCACAAATCAATAATATTTGAAATCCTCACACTAATAAGCTTACTTCAGATATAACAATATATTTCCAGACTGGAGAAGTGAAGTCCACGGCACGAAATAGCCAAAAGTTTATTGTACAAATAATATCAAGATAGTAGTAAAACAGATGGTATTATAGACAAGCTCACCAGCCTGAACATAAACCCCTATGTCACAAGATGGGTTGCCAACTGGCTCACGGACAGAACCTACATGGTGAGAGTTACGGGCACTAGGTCCGACTCTAAATCGGTTACAAGTGGAGTTCCCCAGGGCTCAGTCCTAAGACCCCTCCTGTTTGGCATATACTTCTCAGAAGTACAGGCAAGCACAGGAGGACTATGGCTGACCAAGTTTGCAGACAACTGCAAACTAGGGGCTATAATTGACTCTCCAGCTGACACAGACATCCTCCAAAAGGGTCTCACTGAGATGGATACCTGGTGTCAAACTCATGGCCTCAAGCTAAATGCCAAAAAGTGCATAGTCATCCCTTTTGGAAAAAACAAAGTATCCACAAACTACCACATAGGTGGTAGTCCCCTAAATACGGAAGACGTAATAAGGGATCTGGGGACCCAAGTAGATAGTAATCTCACCTTTGATAATCACATTGCCAAAGTGGTTAGAAAATCCTTCTATGTGGCCCACCTAATCACAAAAGGGTTTGCATCCAGATCAAAAGAGGTCATTGTGCCCCTCTACTCATCACTCATCAGACCCATCATAGAGTACAATGCCCCATTTGGGATGTACCTTACAAGACACCTGCAACAGCTGGAAAGACCACAGAAGTACCTCACCAAGAGGATCACTGGCCTCAAACAGATGCCCTATGCAGCTCGACTGAAGAAATTACAGCTCTACTCGGTTTCATACTGCCTACTCAGAGGTGATCTCTGCCTGACATACAAGGCCATGTCCAACCCAGAATTGATGGACATGCTCCACCTAAAGAAAACCTTATCCCCGCGAGCCACACGCTCTAGGGATCTAAACCTCACCACAACAATAAATAGGGTGTGCTAGAGGGATAGATTCCTGTCCCAGAGACTTCCCATGCTTTGGAACAAGATCCCAATCTACATTAGGCAAAGCTCCTCGCTAACACTCTTCAAAAGAAATCTTGATGAGTGAATGGGAAACAGAAAGTTTACCTCGGGGATCACTTCAGTGGCTCTGCTGGACAGAGGCACAGGGAACTAATTTAAGGGGGCGGTGAAAGCCAACACATTCTGGCTAGGCTTATAAATGCCTTCGGACAGATAGCCTAGTACCTACCTATGAACCTATAAAACCAGTGAGCGCTTTCACATCAACCAGATGCTTCATCAGACTTCATTTACATTGCACATCACTTCCTGCTTAAATACAATCTCTAAGCAAAATGTTAATGAGATTATTAACTAATTAACATTTTTAAAACCATTAAAACATTCATTTATATAAAAAAGTAACTAAAATTAAAATTACTTAAACCTCTTAGTAACCAATAATGGTTTTATTGAGGCCCTGTCATTAAGCCCAGGCAATTTATCAGCCTGTAGTTCAATGATCCAATGTAATTCCTTCTGTTCAGTAATATTTTTCTTATCTCCCAACCTTAAATTGTGACCTATACAACATATAATCATAAATTGAAATGTATGAGTATTATTTGACTTTACATGTTTGGCTAGTGCACTTCTTTCAATATCTCCATTTCGAATGGCTGAAAGATGCTCTCTTACTCTTTCACGAAGAGACCTATTTGTCATCCCCACATAATATGAGTGACAGTCATTACATACAGCCAGATAAATTAAATCATTGGTAGTACACATAGCATTTACTCTAAATTCATACCTAACATTGGTTATAGGGTGTATAAAACATTGTCTGGACTTAGTACCTTACATATATTGCACTTCCCTCATGGTCTCAAATAAAGTTTAGATATATCATTTATCGCATATGACTGTTTGTTTGAATTACATAACAGTCTCTTTAGGATCTTTTTATTTTTATACCTAAAACAAGGTACATCACCCAGTACCTCTTTTATTTGTGCATCAGATTGCAAAATAAACCAATTCCGTTTCTCAATGATCTTGTCAATATTACTAGAGTACTGCAAACTAAGTGAGGTTCTGTTTGTGTCATAATTCGACTTTCTTATGTTGTTTCCTGAAACACTAATATCAGACTGTTGGAACAGTCCCCAGCTAAGTGTGCACACCAGTTTGACTGTATATAAAAGGGCTGTCTTTCACTCTAATCCACATCTGATGAAGTGTGATGAAACGAAAACGGATTTTCAAACAGCGTTAATGGAGATGGAGTGTTTTTAGTGTGAATTTTTCTTTAATAAAACGTTACATATACTAGTTGCCTTCATCCGTGTCTTTATTGGCTCGCTTTCAGTGCACCTTTCATGGTTTTATATGTTAAAATTATATCCATTTCCCTATCCAGTCAAATTTGATTGGCTGTCCAAGGTTAATTATTAAAGAAATAATTTGCAACTCTATCTAAAACCTCTTCTACAGGAATCAGAAAGTATAATGAATTAACATTCATCATTACTAGATCAACCTGTTCTACCCTTATATCTTTCTCTTTTTTAACAAAATCAAAGGAGACTTTCACATATGATTTAATATTTAATACAATCCCATTAATGACCTTTTCAACATGTACAGCTATCACCTCCATTTTAGAATCTTTGCTTGAAATACTGGATCTCATAGGGGGTTTATTCATTTTTTTATGAATTTTGGGACCTCAAAGATATGAGAAGCACAAGCATTGTTTACCCTTAGACAATTTCCCATACTTTCCTCGATCAAGACTTTCAAAATCCACTTTTCAATAAATGCATCAATTTTCTTAAAGGATCTTAAACCTTCTTTCATATTTACCTTTTCATAATCAATTTAATTGCTTAGAAAACTAAACATTATTTGATTATAAATGTTTCACTCATTATAACCATAGCTCTCCCTTTATCTGCTTTTAAAATCGTAATGTCTCTATTCCCACCTAAATCCTGGTAATTCTTCACTTTCTTGTTTATTCATTGTGGCCTATTTAAAAAGAAGGGCTGTGGTCCATTAGTAGAGAATGGGTTTTGATTGATTGTTTTTTATATAAGTAGGAAATGTGTTTTTAATTGTCTGAGAAGTACCATGTGAGAGATGAAAGTGCTTACCATTTCTTACTAAATAAATTTGGTTTTACATGTTGAAACACTGTTGCTTTTATTTAAACTTACAGATGATACTTTTTCAGAAGCAGTTATATTATTTGAAGAGATGCATTGTGTAATGACTTTTTAAATATGCTTTCAAGTAGTTTACAGTCTGATTCCACAATAATTGTTCTACCATAGCTATAATCATTTCCATGTCTAAGCAGAAACCTTCTCTGCAATGAAAGTGAATACAGGCAGCTAGACCCTTATCACAATGCCAGGGGTTTCCTAGAAGAAAGTAAAACAAACTTTTAAGGAAAAACAATGTGCATCTGTCCAAAAGTTCCTGTTAGTTCAGTCACCATAATAACAACATAGAATACTGAAGGTTTTGAGACAGTTAATATTTTCCTTTCATATTTCCATGATTCTAGCAATGCCTAAGCAGAAGACAGCTCTGCATTTGCGTGTGAGTGTATGTGATTTGAAGTTAATCACCATGATGGGGATTTCTAGCTGAAAAAAAGCTTTTAAGTGTAAACCCAATGTCAGAGACTGCCACTAGTGACAGCAGCATAGAATGTTGAAGGTTTGGGGTTTCAGTCACAAATGAAAGTTTATTTCCCTTTCATATTTCCCTGATCATAAACATAATCATGGAACTTTTGAAAATCAGAGACCATGAAAAGCATTTCTTTTTTTTTTAGCATAGCATAATATGTTTGGGAATCAGTTAAAGCACTAGACTCATAAACTATTGGTCTTCCGTCCTCTAACAACACTGAAACAACACCTTCCTGATTGGCATTACCTGCAGGTTGTGTTACACTGTAGATCTTAAGAGCAAGTACTGTGGTGAAGAGATGAGTAAGCATTTTTTAAGCTTATTTCTTGTTTTGTTGACCAAAGCAATGCTGTTAGGCTGTAATAGCTTCCTGAGTTGCACTATTACAAATTAGGAATGAGCATAGACAGGTAACTACACTGTGCCTTGGAAATGCGTAACAAATTATTAATCATAAGGCTTTCACTTGTTCATAATTGCTTTTACTTTGTCAGCTTCAGGTTTAAGCCCATCTTAAGACAAAACATGATCACATATACAGAAAAACTATACAGACTATAAGGTAGTAATCCACTGCCACTAGAACCCCTAATATCAGGTACTAATAAGGCCCTTACCAAAGGGTGACCAAATTCACTGTGCAATAAATAATACTGTTATCCAATTAATGTGTGACCAGAACTTTTAAGGCTATTGGAGTGGCTTGGAGAGTATCACTAAATACACGGAAGTACTCTAGAGCTTAAATTGTCTTTACAGAAAACAGCCGCAGTGGAAAGGTTTAAAAATATTTAATAATAAACAATAAAAACACAAGACAAATCTCCTCAATTCAACACAGTGGTAGTCAAGAGTTCAGACACAGGAAAATGCTTAAAATAATAGTGTAGAATACTCTGACATAAATATAGAAAACAGCTAGACTAAACTTACTATTTTCTATCTATTTCTAAGAGCAGTCACTTCTAAATAACTTACATACATACAGAGCAAAGGGAGAATACTGGTGATTAGATGAGTTCAGGTTCAGACAAAATCCAAAATGCTCTCTTTTTCTCTGAGATCTCTTAAATTGATAGTACATCACTGCTGAGTCATTTTAGATTACATCATTCTTGACACTTCTCTGGTTTCCAGGCTAACAGAAACTCTAAATTTACATGTCTTAGTCTTCTTAGCTTGCACCTGGCCAGGAAACCACAGCAGTAAAATACATTATACATGTAAAACCTTGCAATTAACTCTGGTCTCAATACAATAGAAGGAATTCCTTCATCCAAACATCCCATCTCTGAGCCCTGAGATCAGTCATAAAATGCTTTACTTTATCAGTTTTCTTCCAGCAGGGTGCACCGTGGTTACATTTTTGAAGTTCAGAACATATAACATAGTTTTTCTTACATTTAGTTTTCTTACATTTGTAAAACAGCCTGTGGATTATATTAATATTTACAATGACATAGAATTATCTACAAAATTCTATCTAGGTGGGCTGGCAGCCTTTCAGTTTTTCACACAAGGCATGAAACACAGTCACTGCCTTACGAGAAATTTTAATTGATATTTACCTTGCCAATAGAGTATGCCTTCAAACAGATCAGAATATTTCTGCAAAATATCATCTGTACTGTTTAACACACATTCACTACTCTGTGATTGTGACTTTCTGAGCTTGCAGTGAAGTATTAATCGTACACATTTTACTGAAGCTGTTTGAGCTATAAGCATTGATATAATTAATTGTATACCACTTTGTATATTGTTCTTGAGTTTCATGCACAGATTTGACAGCTGATTGTTTCTGTTATGAACTAGTTGAACTACTGAAGAAAGCTTCATGTTGGATACCTATGTGATTGTTCTTCAGGAATGTGTGAATATTCAAAACAAATGCCATTCCAGAACCATCAGACTAACTGCTTGGACCTTCTACCATGCCTTGAATATATCCTGCAGCATCCAAATAAATCACTATGCAACTGAACTGTATCAATTATTTTCAACATACTAGCTGTTTCACAGAGATTCACTTCTGGCAGTTAGTATGGATTATTAAAGCTATGAACTGTCAGCAAGCTGCTTCCTGGAGTCCAGGGACTGATTCCTGTAGCCTTGATTGGCATACCATATTATTCTGAGCTTTTTACTTAAAAGGCAGTCTTCCTAGGTTATCTCCTGGTTAACAAATAAATACATTCATACACAGAATATTTAGTTTTCTTCAGTTAAGCTTGAAAGTCTGTATATTTTTAATCTTTATGGCAAGAACGTGACCCGTGGGGTTTAATTTATGACAAGCTGACCCAAACACTTTACTATTTAAATTCATCACCTTAAAGGTAGATAGTGACTATATGTTGCTCCCTAAGTAACTGATATGCATGCAATCAACATCTTTTCTGACCAGCAATTGGCTTTGTTGTTAGCAGCTGCTTGAATTGAATGAACACTCTTGTTATTGAAATTAACAGTACCTCAACAGTGCGTGAAGCATGCACTTTATTGACTGGATGCAGTTCATTTGTGTCAACATGTTTACCTTGTCTGTTTCTCTTAAATATGATGCAGGATTTAATGTTGCTTTTTATGTAGATGTTTGCAAAATGATGATCTCTATAGAGTTTCAGATTTTATTATGTGTTTTGTAATGTGCTATTGTATGTCTGTAGCAACAATTCTTGCACTGGGTGTAGTTTCTGCATGATCTTTTGTTACCAAGAGCCATCTTGTATCTCATGTGGTCACTGGCATTTTTCTTTTTAATATTTTAATAATTTTTTACTTTACTTTTTGCTTCTCTTTTTCACAAGCAACTCTTATTTTTACACTTCCGACTCTGCAGCTATGTTTGAAGTTGGATAGTTGAAATAGCATTCACTCTGCACACATCAGTCCCTTTGTCCAGTATCTGTTGTTTTTTGCTAATAATTTTCCACTTAATGATTATTTTTGATTTTTCACATAATTGTGTCTCAGATGAAAGAATATACTAAATCACCAAGCTCACAGTTTTACATGCTGGCTGGGATTCAGAGAAATATTTCAGACAGCAGAAGCTGAGTAATGCTGCTGCTGTGCCCAGTAGTATGATGGTGATATTCTATGATTCAGAGACACAGTCAAGTTGCATTTCATTTGTGGCTTATTATCATGTCTGTGTCTTCAAATTGAAGACATTAATCACATTAGCTTAACAGCAAAAAGTTACAAATGATGGTCAAAAGTGCGCACATGCTTACAACATGTTCTGAAGCTCATGTTCTGAAGCTCATCATAATAAGAGCAAATGAAACACAAAGTAAGTGCTTTTTGCAGGGGGCTCTAAATTCCACCTACTCCTTTTCTTTGCTATTCTTACTCTTGAGGTCAGTGCTCTTCAGAGAAAGAGCAATCACTAGCAAAAAATGCATTGCCTCTCTAGCTCTTCTCTGGGTGGTTGCAAGAGCAGAGTTCACACTATACAATAGCAAATAAATTGTATTTCTACACACATGAATCCAACAACAATGACATGAGCGACCAACATCTTGAGTAGTTATACTCTAGCACTCTAGCAACTGTGCTTGGTGCTTGTGTGGTATGAGCAAAGATATTAACCCTGGGATTCAGGAAGCCGAAAATTCTGTGCAGGAACAGTGTAGGAGCTCCTGCACATAAAATGGGCACCGAGCGGTTCAGGATAGTGCTGTTTTCACATGCACGAATGGCCCTGCACTGTTCCAGTATGGAAAACTGGCAAACATGCAAATCACCTCATTTGCTGGTGAAAACCATGCAAATGAGGTGATTTAGTGAGTCAACAAGCAGCCAGGTCTCCGTGCTAGAACAGTGTCAGTGCAGAAATGTATTTGGAAAATAACTGAGTACATTTCTCCTGCTGACAAAACGGATGCATGACAGCTCGTGAAAAAGCATGTATTATGTACATTAGACATGCCAATGGCCAAATATAAGGCCATTGGCATTAAAAATTGATTATTATGAAAATTAAATTTTTTTGGCCGATCTCAGCTGTTTAAGCATAGGGCAGTGGTGAGCAAATGGGATTGTGCTGAAAATAAATTTAAAAAAATGGGAAAACTCAATTTTAAATTAAATCTGCATTTTGCCATTATACTCAATGGCATGCAGAATGTAAACAATACCAGGGGGCACTCGCTGTCAAGAGGAAAGGGTCCATTTTAGTGCAGTAACTAATGACCTATACACTGGGTATGCAAATGAGGAGAGTTATACTGAATCACATATTTCTTCAAGGTGTCAGCTTGTACCTAACCATGTAGGTGCAGCAATACAACAGTGCAAGTCTAACAACTGGATGACTTCATAAGGGGGTGTGTCATGGTTTTTGTAAGCTCATTGGAGCTATGTGGCCAGTGTTTGTCCTTAGCTAAGAACAGCTAAGGAAGGGTGTGTCAGATGTGCCTGAGCACTGTGTACATAGCCAGAACAGGTGTGTGTGCCATGCACCATGTTTTAAACATAAACAAAAAAAAGAGGAAATGGCAGCACTGTTTACATTTCAGCACTAGGTATGCGAGGTGCACCTCGGAGCTTAAATAGGAAGGAAGTGGGAAGGGGAAACAGCAGTAGGAATGCAATGAAGGGGAACTAGCATAGCTGGCAGGTGGAATGTATCAGAATTAGCCAATTACACATGCAGCAGCCCAGCACACTACTATAAACTATGCAAACACCTTTCAGACTGTTTTTTCCCACAAACTCTACACCACCGGTGTACACAGATGGGGGATTTTTAACTGACAAAACTAACTAAAAATGTTAGAGGTTGCTGCTGCTTTACTCCATCAATATGTGCTAGAGACTGAGGGTGGTGAGGAGGAGAATGCTGACAACTGACCCACACTGAGGAGGAGGAGAAGAGTGTACAGACCCAGGGTAACCTACCAGGGCCTACATGAGCTGGAGATACTGGAGTGCTATAAGGTGGACATGGACATTCTACAGCAAATTGTCCAGCTATGCCGTCCCTGCCTCGAACACAGAACCAACAAAGAGGAACCCATCCCAGTGGATACCAAGGTATGTGTAGGCTTAAGAATACTAGCCACAGGTACATTCCAAAGACCAACTGGGGATATCATGGGGGGTCTCACAGGCATCAGCATCCAGGGTACTCCACCAGTACCTGGATGCCATGACACCACATGCCAATGAGCACATATATTTTCACAACACCCGTGAAGCGTTGACCAGAAATATGCATCTCTTCCACCATATAGCAGAATACCCTGAGGTAGTTGGTGCTATAGACTGCACTCACATCTGCATCAAAGCACCACCCAGAGAGTAGGGTAGGGTCTACATAAACCACAAGGGCTTCCCCTCCATCAACTGCCAGGTTATGTGCGATGCCCAGGGCATTATCATGAATGTGTGTGCTGGCAGCCCTGGAAAATATCACGACTCTCACATCTGGCATTCCTTACAGCTGTATCAGGGGTTTGCCAGGGGGGACATCCCATATGGCCATCTAGTGGGGGATGCTGGCTATGCACTGGAACTGTGGCTGATGACACCCATCAGAAATGGACACACACCTGAACAAGAATGCCATAATGGGGCACATGCACAAACCAGGATCATTATAGAGCATGTGTTTGGGATGGTCAAGTCACGGTTCCACTGCCTTGACATATCTGGTGGAGCCTTACAGTACTCTCCAGCTACATGTACACAACTGGTCATAGTATGTGCCATGCTACACAATATGATTCTGCGGAAACAGCTGCAGCAGGAACAGCATGGGGCAGGGCCACACAGCCCCCCCCCCCCACCATTGCCAAGGCCAGCACAGGCACAGAGAGACTCGTAGGAGGAACTTCCTGAGCCTGCCCCTGTAGGCAGATGGAGACATGCCCAGTATGCCCTGTCCTTGGTAAAGAGGCAATACATAGCACACACACTGACACTGTAGGGACCCAGGGACTGATACCTCTCTCTGACATGCCCATACAGTAAAATGGATGCTAAACATGACACTACCTGTGCTTTACCATGTATAGGGAGTGTACTACGTGCATCCGACATAGTCAGCCCTCCAGCACTGTCCTCAATACTGGCCCAGCAACAAGGTAAGTCACCCTTCCTCTCAATTACTGAATGGAATAGTATGTTCTGATAGTTGTATGTATGGTATGGATGCAAGCATGCAAGGGAATTGGGTGGCTGAATGGGATAGCAGCAGACAGCTGACAGCTATATGGGACAGCAGGAAATCCATAACAAATACTGGTGTCAACATACTAGGCAGTGGTAGACAAGATGACAACTCCCACCGCAGTACATATGATGGCCCAAATAACTGTGGGTGTCAATAGGTCACACATATGGATGTCAATGAGGGTCACATACCCACCACCAGCCTCACCCAGTAGGACAGGCGTATATTACCATAAAGAAAGGCTGGGCTAAGGCCCCAAATGATGGCAATGGTGAACATCCCCCCTCCATACCTACATAGACATACTACAATAGGTCTGGCAGTTGCATTTTATTTCTGAAGGGTAAGAAGTTTGAAACTGAAATTTATGCCATTAAAATCTAACATGTGTACTCTATTGATATGCCTCCTTTCTGGATGATAGATCATAACACAATATGAAATGGAAGCCAACAGAGTAACTGAAATACCAGTACAGTCATTGCAAATGTTTAAAGTCTTCAGTGTGCACCCCCCCCCCCCCACAATTCCATGTAGAAATGCAGTAACATGTAAGTTTGAGGAGTAATATCACTGGAACACAGATTGCCAGAGCTGTCCCAATCTACATGATAGGCTGTTGCATGTGTACAATATGCAGGGGTCAGTGGGGTAAGTTTGTTGTGTGTTTAATATTGCATGTAGCATGTAGGCCTGGATGGTTGTGTCTCAGTGGCCTAGGTACAGTACTGTGGTTGACAGGACCATGTTCCAACAATGGCAGTGCCAACCACACTGCTTCTCAGCTACAATCATGTCAGCAGTTGTACATACTCACTGTCCAGATGTCAATATCTGTCACCGTCAGAAAGCTGAACATGCCATGAATGGGGGCCCATACATATAAACAGTACACAGGTGGAAGTAACCTACACAGAGTGCATATAAAATAACTGTCAACTGCACAAAACTTTGGAATTATACATAGAGGTTAGCATCACATTAGTTGTCCCTCTAGTATGGAATACTGGTAGTCTGGCCAATCACTGGGAGACAAAAAAAGACACAGTTATAAAGTAATGACAGGCTGCCCATGTCCACACACAAGGCAGCATAAGGGGAATGTCCCAGGTATATCTGTGAGCCAGGTGCCAGTAGCTTCCACATCACACATGCACCCAGCTCACCCCACCATCAGCCCCAGGTTTATCACAGGTCATATCCTTGCTGTAGGGAATGAGTACAGCATGAACCCATCTCTGTATGGGAATACATACATGATGCTGCATGCTGAATAGGAGTCCCATCCAGGTGAGTCCCTAGCTGTAAGCAGCAACCTGCCTACATCCAGACTCGTGGATCAGTATAAACATGAAGGATTCACAGGAACACCTCAACCACTTACCACTGTCACCCCAGGGTAATCCACTGGCTTGCAGCCTGGCAACGTATGAGTGACAGAATGCAGTGGCCTGCTACAGATGGCCTGCAGTACTTTCAAATGGCGTACAGTCCTCTGGCAAAGGCCCATGCCTCACCCATAGTGCCAACATACAGAATGTCAGGGGGTCCTAACTAACAACCTAACCCAGTAAACAGAAAACAAATGCTGGCCATGCTGACAAATGCCATTAGCATGCCTCCCCATGTCTACTGCAAGAACTGTGGACCAGGCCATAAATACTACTGGGATAAAGGCCCAAATATAGGGAAAGCTCTAAGATATTGCTTTCATAATGTTAGGAAGAGGAGAGAATAATAGAGGGGGTGTAGAAGCATGGATGTCATGGATTGTGTGAAGTCTGAAACTCTAATGTCTGCCCATACTACCCCCTGGCTGCAAACCCATGAATGAATAGTCACAAAACTGCTTGAAACCACAATGTGAAGGTAAACTGACCAGATATATGAGTCCTGCCTCTCGATAACCTGGGTGTATCTGTACAGCTGAGAGGTATGGCCCCAGCAGGATATGGCCATTCCGTGCAGTTAAGAAAAACACAAGGAGGGGATCCCCAGCCAGCATACTAACAAGGTGCTGGACCATTTACACAGAACCAGCAATCTATTGTCTGTAGCTACCCCTCCACAATGGCAGGAGTGTGCCAGAATGTGTAGTCTATGCCTCAGAATATTGGTCTTAGCTTCATTCATCTTGTATTTCCCTGGTAAATAACTATGAGCAAAGAATGATACCTGTCAGTAGTTGATGACATGATACATTACAGTGTAAAACAGTACATATGTCAGAAAATCTATGCTACAACCAACTATGCTACACAAGCAGCACAGACAGTAAGAGTTACAGTATCCCCCATATGTTATGCCCATTGAGTCTCCATATTGGCAACCATCTACAGATATCCTGCAGAAACAGGTTGCTAGGTATAGTTGTAACACACAAAACCCTGAACTGGAGTCCAACTCTCATTGGAATGGATGCACACACTCAATATAGAAGGTCATACTGGGCATGCTCCTACACTTAGAGAAATGAAGCCCATGTCTGACAACACAGTTGACTATAGATATCTGTTATTCGCAGATGTCTGTGCACATGAACCAAATTGTACACCATTTATACTTCACACACACACACACACACACACACACACACACACATATTGGATAGGAATACTTGCACATATCTAAGGCCAACATAATATAATATGTCAAACATACACACACACAGACATGGGGAAGAGAGAGACCAACAGCGACAGACAGAATCCCATTATGAGGTATTTCCCACCCAGTACACATGCCATTGGCCTATATCACATGATGTGCTGATGTCATTCACTGTAGAAATTCCCTTTGTTAGCCCTCAGCCCTATAGTCTCATTGGTGCTTGTGACAACTGTTTAACACTATAGTACAAATAAGTATTCATGTAGCATTTGTAATCTCAGTACTGTTAAATGTAAAGTTGTGTGTGAGTGTGTTTCTAGATGAATGAGTTTGAGGTCACTCACACTCATTGCACTTCCCATTGCCCTACTTTAGCACTCCAGCTGTCAGTCACTCTGAAATAACCCTTTGGACAACTGCATAATGCTATAGTATAGCAAGCTACTTAGGTAGGAGTTCTAATACTGGTCCTGACAGCTATGACAATGTGTGTGTTTGTGTGAGAGAGTGTGTGCGTGTTTGTAGAAATGTGATTCTTAGGCCATTCACACTCACTACACTTCCCTTACCCCTCCTTTAGCACTGCTTCTGATGTCACTCACCTTCAAAGATACCTGCGGACAACTCTCCAACACATAAGCTCCATGGCGCTCATGATAGCTGTGTGATACTGTAGTACAAAACACTACTTAGGTAGGAGTTTAAAGCTCAGTACTGGCAATTGAAAAAGTGTGTCTGTATGTGTGTATATCTATAGGTTGAAGTATTTTGTGTCTGTACAAAGCTAGTACATTTCAAAGTGTAATACTTTTACAACGGCTGCTGATGTCACTCACCTTAGAGGTATGTTTGGACACGGTTCTATCTAAAAGTTCCATGGCATGTGTAATAAATGCGTAACAATGTAGTAGTAATAACTACATAAGTAGGGGTTTGAATCTCATTCCTGGTAAGTTTGTGTGTTTATATATCTATGTGTATGTGTTTGTACCTTAAAGAATTTGGCCCCATTTACACCCAGTATACTTCTCAGTGCCCTACTTTAGCAGTCCTGCAGATATCATTCACCTTAGAAGTACTTGTTGGCAACCCTAAAACATGTAAGGTCAGTGGTGCGTGTGGTAAAAGTGTAACATAAAGGTCTGATAATATAGTTAGATAGAGATTTGAACCTCACTCCTGGCAAATGTAAATGTGTGTGTAGGGTAAAATATTTTATGAAATCTCTCACCCACTACATCACCCAATGTCAGTATTTACAAGGGCTGGTGATGTTCCTCACCTTAGAAGTACCTTGGGACAACATCCACCCTATAAGCTCCGTGGTGTGGGCGATAAATGCATAATACTATAGTAGCACTACCATAGACGGGTAGGGTTCAAAACTCAATACTGGCAAGTGTGTCTGTGTGTCCCTATCTGTCATCAGTATCCTGTGTGGGTGTTGGTGTGATTGTGTAATAAAAGCATCCACTGGGGGGAAGGGTTTTGCTAAATTATTATATTGATGACTTAGTATATGTCCCAATGTCCACATTACAAGGCCAACAGTTGTCAAACACCATAGAGGTTGGTGTAGACAATCCACATCCCTAAATGTGTAGTGCCATGTGCAATGACTATGTGACAGTATGGAATAGTTAACAATAGAGGCAACACACTTGGCTATGCATCAACCACTGTATCAGTAGTTCTCCTGCAAACTGCCTCACAGATAGTACCCACGGTGTGATTGCAGTGGACTCCATGTCAAACCGATGACCAGACATGACTGGTGTCACACAGGGTATGGACCCATGTCCTCGCATGTTTGGGATCTATCCTTCTGAGGTGCAGGAGAGCACAAAGGCACCCTGGCTGAAAATGTTTGCATACAACAGTAAGGTGGGTGATAGCATTCCCAATCCATGTGATGTTGACATCATGCACAAAGACCACTTGACACCTATGACTGTTGTCAGAACCCTGAACATTACCTCAATGCCAAGAGATGTGCCGCCATTACCTTTGGGAACACCATGGCTCACATGAAGTAATACATTGGTGGTAGTCCACTGAACAGTGACATTGTTAAAACAGAATGGGGAACACAGGTTGACAGTCAGCTGCCTGTTAACCACAAAAGTGCCACAGACATCAGAAAGTACTTTGATGTGTTACATCTCCTGACTGTGTGTTATTCAGCAAATAAAAGTATATGGTCACCCTGTACCATCCCCTCAGTAGCCCAATCAATGTGTACAGTGGCCCTTTTGCCATGTTTCCCACTGGACACCTGCAACAACTGTAGAGTATGCAAATGTACTCCACAAAGGGAATACCATGCCTTATACACATGCCCTGTATGGACAGACTCCAATAACTCCAATGAATCCCCGTATCATACTGTCTATATAGGTGCAATCACTACCTCAGTTACACAGCCATATCTCACCAAACTAGGTCAGGAATGCTACATCTGAAGATATCAATCTATCCACACAACATGTCCCAGAGACCTCAAGCACACTTGTGGGACAGCTGCACAACCCAGACACTGTCCATGTTATGGAATATAAATCACATACATGTGAAGCAGTGCACATCACTGGTAACACCCAACAGAAATCTGGATAAGTGGATGGGGAATACAATACCCGCCCCTGAGGACCACTCCAGTGACTATACTCCTGAGCCACACTGGGGACTATTGTCATGTGGCCTGATGCCAGGGTATTCCCTTGGGCTAGCCTTGTAGAGCCTTCAGGCCCATTCATCTACTACACAATTATGAAGCAATGAACCTATGGATCTCAGTACTGGCAAATGTGTGTGTGTGTGTGTGTGTGTGTGTGTGTGTGTGTGTGTGTGTGTGTGTGTGTGTGTGTGTGTGTGTGTGTGTGTGTGTGAATAGTAATCTCAGTGTGTTTGGTTGATGAATATCCCCTGTGGCTGTGGTTATTAGCAATCAGAGGTGTGCCCAAACCACAATACGTACCATTCTCCACTCTACAACAGATATAAATCAACATATACCTATGTAAACCATCAGCCCTATAATCTGTGAGGCATATGCAGTCACTGTGTTACAGACCTGGGAAATCTGTGTGGATACAGCTGTACCCTGCCTAAGACATGGTGGATGTGTTACCACACTGCCATACCCCTTGGTCTTGCTGCAGGGCCACATCCTGGTGACACACAGATGCCTAGAACAAAAACAGGATACAGCATGTCAGAACACATTCACTCAGCACTTCACTTGTGGGGGGAGAGAGGGGTAAAGCTGGCACTGAATGTGTTGCCAAGACTGTGGCCAATATCCTTTGTCTCAGGATAGGTATTAGCATTGTGCAGTAACTCACAGCACTTGTGTTTAATGCTGTGGAGGTTGGTGATGTAACTATCAAAGGCTGTTGTGATTGTCGTCAGTGTCTGCTGTATGTATGCCTTCATAGATGCCCATAGGGGATTCCATGAGGGATCCCAAGTTCTGTTTGAGGCTAATAAGGGAGTTCAACAGTCATGGGACACCACCTTTCTCTGCAACAGTGTCCTCCTTCTGTTGTACATTTAGTAATGGCAGGGGACTATCACATTGTCTCCCAGTGTTTGGAGGACAGTGTATGGGTTCTGTTGGCTCTGGCTAGTACCATGCATTCATGTACCTGTTTGTACAGCACATATGTGTATGATTCAACAGTCATGCAGCTATTTCCCATTGCCATGCATGCAGTGAAGTCATCCACCCATTTTCATGGCTGCACAGTCAGCTTTGGAGAGGTTTTGGAAGGTGGTTACCTTTGTGGGGGGTGTGGCTGACATGTTGAGTTCCATGTTGATTACAGTTTGTGTGGATGTCACCATGCAGGGATTAACAACTGTGGATGAGCAACAGTCCCATATTTAGGTAGTCAACACAGGTCAAGCTTTTGCATCCTCTACCGGGGGTCAGTATGAGCCAGTCCAGGGCACTGGAAATGATGAATACCAGGAAGTGTTGGGCCACTGTACTGGCACTTGGCTACTTTCCCCAGGTGATGGAGGGGTAGTTGAAGTCTCATACTATGTCAGTATTGCGTTGGACCATCATAGATGGCAAGGTGTTGAGGAATGTGCATTGACAGTCTAGGGACATAGATGTGGACCCATAGCAGGCTATGGTCTGGATTGCACTATTACCCCAAGGCAGTTGTACCAGAAATATTTCCAATGCATTATGCTGGGGATACTAGTCTGGAGGTGTTCCTATCCATAATGAATATGGAGACAACACCACCTGTGGAGGTATGATGTGGTTCATGTTTGGAGGATGACAGCTGTGGAATGTGTAATAGCCTGATACTTCAGGGCTGCTGTCTGCTGCTGTGAACCACCTCTCCATTACAGCAGATATGTTAATGTCCTCCACTCCACGTGCTTTGAGTAACTGTATCCTGACAGTTAGATGTCTACTGTTGAACAGCATGATCCTCAGATTGCATACATGTCTAGCTGTTATTTTGGTAATTACATTAGAAACACTGCCTAATAAGGCAGCATAGGGGTGGCAAGACACTTAGCCAGTACCTGGAAACCCAGCGCTAACAGATGTAGGACATCTGTGGCAAGTATTGGGTTCTGTCAATCATGTCATCCCTAGCAGAGAGATACAGTATCCCCTCAGAATGACACACAACACATAAGCCAATGTTGCAGCCAATCATCTGTGGATAGTACCGCAGTATCATTCTGGATGGTGGTAGTACACTGCTCAGGGCTACTGTCACACCTGACTAGACCACATAATCAGAGAGTTCAACCATGTCTCTTGTCATGTAGTCCAGGGAGGTGTGTCCCAAGTCATTCACACCCACATGGATATAGAGTGTTTCTAGTAGTTGTTGTGGAGTGCCATGACTGACTGTGTCATATGTTGGATCCTGGCATGTGATAGATATTTCGCTGTTACCTGCTCCATATTCAACTTAGTGAGTGGGATATGTGTGTGCCTCAGTATTGAGCTACCCATGATCACTGTATTGTGCAAGGTGGTTAGCCTTAGGAGCTTAGGTTGAGGGGCACACTGTGTAAATATGTGTCCCTTGGCATGTGCCATGTCGTGGTGTCTGAGTAGGTGTCTGTTTTTCTGGTCTGTGCTGTTTGGGTAAATGCCCATTGAGTGCCTCTGTGAAGGTGAGTGTGTGGCTTTTCACTGTATGTCATGGCTGTCAAAGTGGGTGTCATGGTGAGCTGTGTGTTCCACATGGTGTGGTGCAGGTGTTGATCTTAACCTCTTGACCTGCTAGTCCAGTCTTTGCTGGGGAGTGCATATGTCCACATTGGGTGATATATGGATAACTCTCACAGGTCTGAGCGTTTGTAGTTTAGAGGGGAGGGTTGTCTACATAAGGCAGTTGCAACAGTGCCTCAGAAAGGACAAGTGCACCAAGTTAATGGGTGAAAGCAAAGAAAACTGCCATTCAATAATGCCAGGAGGGGTGGACATAACTAGTAAGTACTGGGGCTACTTCTGTGATGAACGAGTACTGCTGACAGCTCCCAGGTGTGCCACACTTACTGATACAATAACCCAGTGAAGTGCAAAGCCATAATGCTATTTGAAGTGCAAGACAAAAAGAGCAAGTATGATGTAAGGGTGGAACTAAAGACAGACTTTCTGCCACCTGTAATACATTTTACCTCAGCTGTGCAGTTATCAGCAGCCTTGGCGATGTGAAAATTCAGTAAGCTCTGTAGCATGTGCATTAACTGTGTAACACTATAGTAGATATAATTAGATAGACAGGAGTTCTAATCCAAATACAGGCAAGTGAGTGTGTGTGCATGTCTGTGTCAATCATGTACTGTCTGGCTTATACCATTTTTTACTTGTGTACTACCCTGCACACTTCCCCTTGCCCCAATCTAGTAGTCCTGTTGATGTCATCCACCTTAGAAGTACCTTTGGAGTAGGTGAAACTGTATAAGTTCTGTGGTGCATCTGATAACTGTGTAGTAGTAATAATAACTAGATAGGCAGGAGTTCTAATCTCTCTAATTGCAAGTTTTTGTGTGAGGATCATGTAGTGTGTGGGTTACACCATTTTTTACCTGTGTACTACCCTTTACACTTCCCTTCACTACAATTTAGTAGTCTTGTTGATGTCACCCATCTTAGAAGTACCTTTGGACTATGTGAAAATATATAAGCTCTGTGGTGCATCTGATAACCGTGTAGCACTATAATAGCAATAACTGGATAGGCAGGAGCTCTAATCCCTCTCCTGGCAACTGCTTGGATGTGTGTGTTTGTGTTAGAATCATGTAGTGTGTGGGTTACACCATTTCTGACTTGTGTACTACCTTTTACACTTCCCCTCACTACAATTTAGTAGTCCTGTTGATGTCACCCACCTTAGAAGTACCTTTGGACGAGGTGGAAATGTATAAGCTCTGTGGCGTGTCTGATAACTGCGTAGCACTATATTAGAAATATTTAGATAGGCAGGAGTTCTAATCCCAATACTGGCAACTGTTTGTGTGTGAGGATCATATCTTGTGTGGCTTATAACATTTTGATGTGTGCATCATACATGGCTGGTGACCACCTCCCGCTGCCATTACTTTATATAGTGTAGTAACAGCATCTGCCTCACATGCAGCAAGTTAAACCATTGTACAGTCCTCTGTACAGATGTGTCTGGAATATCCAGATGTTAGCAACTTATACGTTGTCAGAAGTGGTCTGTGTGCCTTAACAAAGCCCATGTATGTGATATTATAGCCAAATAGGCCACAGTGAGTGTACTGACACATATGGCAGCATGAGGTATCATACCTGACTGAAACATCATGCTGATATGATGACTGGTGCCCTCACAGGTGGCCATCATTGTAGGTGCAATACACAAGTCCAGATGCTTGGTTTTGCAAGTGAACTGTTCATGTCATGGGTCACATTAAAGGCTGGAAGAGATGTGGATTGACATATTGTGGTCCTAATTTGTATGTAACAGAAATACCTCGCATCTTAACAGGGGTGTCTATACAATTTATATACACTGTATACCACTAATGTGTCAGTCTGTACATTCAAGAGGTTGGTGTATAGAGAATGCTCTTAGATGCCATTTTAACATGGAACTCATAAACAAAGACATTGGTAACCTCCAAACTCTGGATCTCACCCAGTTCAGGTTTGTGAAAGGTAGATCATGCCTCCTGAACCTGATAGACTTCTTTGAGGCAGTCACCAAAGCGGTAGATGAGGGTAAGGTGGTTCATACAGCCTATCTTGACCTTGCCAAGGCTTTCGACACCATCCCCCATTCTGGAATTATAGCGAATCTCACTAAACCAGGTATAAATCCCTACATCACAAGATGGGTTGCCAACTGGCTCACTGACAGAACCCACACTGTAAAGTTGCACACTCCAAATCTGACCTCAAACCAGTGACAAGTGGAGTACCACAGGGTTCAGTCCTGGGACCCCTCCTGTTTGGTATCTATTTCTCTGAAGTACAGGCTAACACAGAAGACCTTTGGCTAATGAAGTTCACAGATGACTGCAAACTAGGAACCATAGTCGAGTCCCCAAATGATGTGGAAATCCTACATAAGGGTCTTGCTGAGACAAATGCCTGGTGTCAGAGCCATGGCCTCAAGCTCAATTTCAAAAAGTGCATTGTCATCCCCTTTGGTAAAAACTCTGTACCCATAAACTACTACATAGACAGCAGTCTACCTAACACCGAATGTGTGATAAGAGACCTTGGATCCCAGGTGGACAGTAGTCTGTCCTTTTATAGTCACATTGCCACAGTATTCAGGAAGTCCTTCTACGTGGTACACCTCATCATAAAAGGGTTCTCATCCAGGAAAAAAGAGGTCATTGTTCCCCTCTACTCGACACTCATTAGACCCATTATAGAGTACAACACCCATTTTGGAATGTACCTCACAAGACATCTGCAGCAGCTGGAAAGGCCACAGAAGTACCTCACAAAGAGGATTACTGGCCTCAAACAGATGCCCTACACTGACCATCTCAAAAAACTCCAGCTTTACTCCATAGCATATCGCCTACTCCGAGGTGATCTCTGCCTAACATATAAAGCTATGTCAAACCCAGAGCTGTTGGACATGCTACACCTAAAGAAATCCCAATCCCTCCGAGCTACATGGTTTAGGGACCTAAACCTTGTCACCACAATAAACAGGACATGCTGGAGGGGTAGATTCCTATCCCAGAGACTTCCCATATTCTGGAGAAGGCTACCCATCTATGTCAAGCAAAGTTCTTCATTAGCAGTCTTCAAGAAAAATATTGATGAGTGGATGGGAAATAGGAAATACACCCCGGGGATCACTTCTGTGTCTCTGCTCGACAGTGGTAGAGGAAAATAACTTTCTTGGGTTGAGTAAGCCAGGGAACCTTGTTGGCTAGGCTTACGTAGGCCCTCGGGCCGATAGCCTAGTACCTACCTATGAACCTTATGAACATGTTTTATGGGGGGAAGCAACACATGTTTTAAAACTAAGCTGTTAGAACATGTAAGACATATTACTGATAAGAAAGATGATAGTTCTATAGCCGTAAATTTGAATAAATCTCACCATGGGGACAGTAGTGGGTTCCAAGGTTACAGTTTTAGAAATAGTCTGTTCCTCAGTTTGATGAAACATTCATAAAAGGACAATTGTTATGTACAGACTCAATGTATTAACATTACATGTGATACTTTATCCCTTAGGGGGTTAAATGAGGAGTGCAATTGGAGGCTGTGTATTTAATTATGTAATTAAATGTTAATTGCTTGTTGTGATTAAGGCAAGTATTTCTTATAATGTTTTACTCATTGAAGGTTTTGGCCAAGACATCAGAGTATCATAAACATGTGTGAATTACTGGCTGGTTGTATTTCTCTTTGCTATGTTCAGTCATTTTAGTTGTTTTGCTAAGAGTTTTTTGTATGTATGGCCTATCATGATTTTGTAGCAGTGTACTCTTCACTTATTTATTTGGAATGTGGGGGGGGTAGATGTGAGTGTCAGTTGTGAAATTCACAGTCATAATGGAAGGTTGGATGAGAAGTTAGTGCAGCCTTTTTTTATAAATTTCTACTTTAAGAGTTTTACTTTTTGTGGTTGAAGACAGTGGGATTATAAATGACTGTCATGATGAATTTTTAGTATGTTTTACAGATAATGATTATTATATTCTGCTGTTTAAGCTGTTATGTAGAGTCTGTGCTCAAGTCCTTTGTAGAAGCATTCAGCTTTGTAAGAGCTAGCTGCTAGAAGAATTAATTGGACTTGCTTAGACTACACACTTGGACAGTACAAGTAAGTGAACGTTTTATGTTTGGGTGACTCTTATTTAAACTGTGAAATATTAATGTCATCTTTTGTGTTTGGAGTAATTACTGGAGAATTTTAAGTAGAAATTATGCAAACAAAGTACTTCCCGTTTCCTTGTTTTTTATGGTTTATATAGTGCAAAGCTTTATATTTTAAGTTTGTTTTATAGGTCGCTAGTTTTCTTGCACTCTGTGTGTGCAGTTATTTCATTGTGTGTGTATTTGGGTTTGTGGATGGGGTATTATTCACATTGATAACTCACTATTTTTTCCCTTATTGGTTGGGAGTCTGGTTTTCCAGGAGGTTTATCTTGTTCTTTTTGCTTTGCTGTGCTGGATTTTAGCTCAGCTAAGAAGATGTGGCCATTGTTGACGTTTTTAGCGTGTCTTAGTTAGGTATTTTTTTATAAAATATTTGTTTATCTAGAACACCCACCTTACCCCAAAACCTTTTAACACTGTTGTAAGGCAAACCACATCCTATTAAGTGACACCATTGCTAGTTTCCAGGCTACTCCAAACCCAGAAAACATTGAAGCCTATATGGAGGTGTACAGAAAAGCACTGTATGAGCATGTAATAGCCTGAGCGTTGGCTTTGTTCCCACAGAGTGGAGAACAGCAATAGTAATCCCTTGCTCAAAGGGGGCCCATCAACTAACCCTCGGAAATGTAGACCCATAAGTCTAACCAGCCTAATCTGCAAGGCCATGGAAAGAATCAACATGGACCTTATCATCAAGGACATAGGTGACCTTCAGACTGTTGACCCGACCCAATTTGGCTTCATTAAGGGTAGATCATGTTTATTAAACCTGGTGGACTTCATTGATAATGTGTCACCAAAGCCCTGGATGAAGGAAAAACAGTGCATACCACCTATCTTCACTTAGTCAAGGCTTCTGACACAATCCTCCACTCAGGTATCATTGAAAAACTCTCCCAGCTGGGGAGCCTGTACGTCACTAGATGGGTAGCCATATGGTTCACCGATAGAACGCATATTGTCAAAGTTACTCTACCACTAGACCAGTTACCACAAAGGAGCCAAATGCTGTGTGCAGAAAATCCAAGAATCCTAAAACAACGAACTAATAAAAAACAAAAGGTTTTGCAAACAAGTGCACTTAGGTTTTTATTTGACGTGTTACCAGTGGTACACCACAAAGATCTGTGCTGGGCCCTGTACTGTCTGGAATCTATTTCTTGGAAGTCTAGGTGAAAGTAGATGGCGTGTGGCTTACTAAGTTCACTGATGATTGCAAACTGGGTGCAATTACTGAGTCCCCCAACGATGTTAACATTTTACAAAAGGGGCTAACACAGACAAATGATTGTTGCCAAAGCCACAGACTAAAACTAAACTCAAAAAAGTGCATTATTATCCCCTTCAGCAAAGAGGAATTTCCTGCAAATTACAATATTGACAGCACACTCCTAAACTCAAACCGATGGTGTGAGATTTGAGAGCAGAAGTTGATAGCAATTGCAAACTTCAATCACCATGTGTCCACGGTGGTAAGGAAAACCTTCCACATTGTGCATCTCATAAGTAAGGACATCACATCCAAGACTAAGGATGTTATAACGCCTCTGTACTCGACCTTCATCAGACCACTAATAGAGTACAGTGCTCCCTTGTGCATGTACCTCACCACACACCTGCAGCAGTTGGAGAGACCACAGAAGTTTCTCACCAAGAAGATTTAGGGTCTACAAAACATGACCTACATGGAAAGACTGAAAGCTATGTCAGTGTACTCAGTTTCTTGTACGCTGCTGAGAGGCAACTTGTACCTGGCTTACAGAGCAGTCTGTGACCCTGCCCTAATGTAAATGCTGTAATTCCACAAATCAAATGTGACAAGAGTCACTTGCTCCAGGGATCTCAACCTAGTCTGTGACATTAAGAGAACATGCCAGAGAGACATTTACATCTCCCAGAGATTTCTGCTCTTAAGGAAATAAACTCCCAGTTCATGGTAAGAGCTCCTCAAAGACCCTGTGCAAGTGCAACCTAGATAATTGGATGGGAGATCATAAATTCACCTTGAGGGAGGTACCCATTTCCCTCATGGACAGGGGTAGTCGGTGCTGATAATAGACTAGCTATGTGAATAATGACCATCTAACCAATGTCAGTTAAGGAACATGGATATGACATGGCTAGGCTTGTAAAGGCCCTAGGGCCATTAGCCTAGTAACTTCCTATGAACCCATGGACATATATTACTTTATTTTACCTTTGTTGATCATGTTTGTCTGGTTGAGCTGATAGCCCTTTTTCAGCGGAGGCCCGGGGAGAAAAGGTCTACAACATTTACATGTAATTTTTTAAACATTAAAAAGTATGTAAACAAGAAGACTTTAACAATACTTGATTTGAAATTAAACAGGAGACAATATTAAAGTTCTAAGTTGGGAATAGTACAGTTTTAGAAAATATGTAGGGTGATTAAGTTTGAATTACATTTACAAAATATGCACAAGGAAGGAAAGAGATAAGATTGTAGATACAGCCAGGTCATTGTTGCTAGAGTGAAATATACAAAGGTATTCTTAAGATGGAGTAGGAGTACTTCCGCGGTGGTGCAGCGGTAGCGTTGTTGCCTCTCAGCAAGAGGTTCTCCCATTCGATTCTCGGCTGGAGTGCAGGGAGTGCCTTCTGTGTGGAGTCTGCATGTCCTTCCCGGAGTTGGGTGGGCATTTGAAAGACATGCGTAAATGGGCGTGCCTTTGTTGAAGGTTGAATGTCGAGCTGGCACCTCGGAGTTCATGAAAATCTACTGCCAATCATTAGCGGACCGGAGTTCCGCTGTGGCGACCCCTAACCGGGAAAAGCTGAAAGACAACAACAACATTCTTAAGATGGAGTAGGAGGCAATAACCAAGTTAAGAGGAGAAAGTTAGATGGCACTGATAGTTAAGATAACCAGTAAAAGACTGACAGAGTACTAAAAATAGGAAAGGATGACAGTTTAAGGGGGTGAGTACAGTGACATATATCCAGTGGCTTCTTGGGTAGTCTTTGGCAGCTGAGGCACTCCTTAAAATGGAGAGCATCGACATCTATGCAGTGACAGAGACCTGGTTCAAGGCTCCAGAGAGCACCCCTGTATTACCAGGCTATAATTCATACCACACGTTTTGGCCACCTAACCTGGACCAAAACACTAAAGGTGGAGGTGTGTTCATATTCATTATGGATATCCACACCTCCAGGCGAGTTGCTCAACATAATGCATCTGAAATTATCCAAGTGCAACTAACACTGGGCAAGACTGCAATCCAGGTTGTAGCTTGTTACAGATCCCCCACCATGCCCCAGGATTCCCACTCTTCATTTCTTAAGATACTGGAAAACATTAAGGTACAACCCAATACTTTAATTATGGGTGATTTTAACTACCCCATCATCAACTGGGAAAAAATCTCATGTACCAACTCATTTGCTCAATGTTTACTTGAATTCATAAATTCCAGTGCCTTGGATCAGCTTGTCCACACCCCCACCATGGGCAGCAATATCCTGGACCTGGTCATTATCAATATGGGTAACCAGTGTTCCACGCCAGAGGTCAACTCCTCACTGGTCAGATCCAAACACAAGCTAATCACCCTAGACATTCATATCCCACCCCCACCCCCATTAAGGAAACCACCATCAAAAACTACTCCAAAGACAACTTCATGTTTCTTAAGACAGAAGTGGCAAACTTCATGACACCCATGCAGATGGAAAATACAGGTACGACTGCTGAATATTACACAAATGCACTGTATAAGCACATACATGAGTGCATGGATCGTGCCATTCCCAACAGAGCCAGGACACTATCCTCCAAAAAAAGGAAGCCAGTCTGGTGGTCCCCTGCCATAAACAAACTCTACAACAGAAGGAAGAAGCTGTTTCAAAAGAGAGTAAAATCCAAAGATTGGAGGAACTCCCTGGTCAGCCTCAGCAAGAAGCTGAGATCCCTCATAAAATCCTCCAAAGCCAGTTATGAAAATAAAATCACCACTGATTCCAAAGACAACCACAAAGCTTTCTACAGCTACGTCAAGAATCTCAATGACAACACACAGATCTGGTCTGAGCTACAGCACGATGGCACTAAATAAACAGAACCAACCAATATTGCCAACATCCTAGAAGATAGGTTCAGTGCTAACTTTACCCCCCTCTCACCCTCCAATGGGCCCATCTTAATACCAGAAGAACGCAAAGCCACTGTAATCACGGATGAACAAGAAAAGACCGCACTCTCCAAAGACAAGAACACAGCATCCATGGGACCAGACAACATCCCAGGCTGTGTACTGCACAAACTACAGAACGAACTGGCACCCCACCTAAGTACCATGTTCAATCATAGCCTCACCTCAGGCTATGTGCCTACTGAATGGCACATAGCGATGGTTATCCCACTCCACAAAAGTGGTGCCACCACAGACCATGGAAACTACCACCCCATTAGCCTGACAAGCCTGGTCTGCAAGGCCATGGAACGTATCATCTTGGAGCTTATAAACAAAGGCATAGGTAACCTCCAAACCCTGGACCCCACTCAGTTTGGGTTTGTAAATGGTAGATCACATCTACTAAACCTGATTGACTTCTTTGAAGCAGTCACTAGAGGCATAGACAAGGGCAAGGTAGTGCACACAGCCTATCTTGACCTCGCCAAGGCTTTTGATACCCTTCCCCACTATGGAATTATAGATAAACTCACTAAACTGGGCATAAATCCCTATGTCACAAGATGGGTGGCCAACTGGCTCACTGACAGAACCCACACAGTAAAAGTAGCCGACTCCAAGTCCAACTTCAGACCAGTGATGAGTGGTGTACCACAGGATTCGGTCCTGGGTCCTCTCCTGTTCAGCATCTACTTCTCTGAAGTGCAGGCCAACACAGAAAGTCTTTGGCTAACAAAGTTTGCAGATGCCTGCAAACTGGGAGCCATAATAGAATCACCTAATGATATAGACATCCTACAAAAGGACTTCACAGAGACAGATGCTTGGTGTCAAAGTCATGGCCTCAAGGTCAATGCCAGGATGTACATTGTCATCCTTTTTTGGGAAAAACTCTGTACCCGTGAACTACCACATAGGTGGTAGCTCATTAAACACTTAAAGTATGATAAGAGACCTCGGGACACAGGTGGACAGTAGTCTCTCCTTTGATAACGACATTGCCACAGTAGTAAGGAAATCCTTCTATGTGGCACACCTCATCACAAAAGGGTTCTCCTCTAGAAAAAAGGAGGTCATTGTTCCTCTCTATTCATCCCTCATCAGGCCCATTATAGAGTACAATGCCCCATTTGGCATGCATCTCACAAGACACCTACAACAATTGGAAGGGCCACAGAAATGCCTCACTAAGAGGATTACCGGCCTCAAACAGATGCCATATGCAGACCGTCTCAAAACACTCCAGCTCTACTCCGCGGCATATCGCCTACTCAGTGGCGATCTCTGCCTAACATACAAAGCTATGTCAAACCCAGAGCTGTTGCACATGCTACACTTAAAGAAATCCCAATCTCTCCGAACCACACACTCCAGGGACCTAAACCTTGTCACCACAATAAACAGAACATGCTGGAGGGATAGATTCCTGTCCCTGTGTCTTCCCATACTCTGGAACAAACTAGCCATTCATGTCAAGCAAGCTTCTCATTGGCCCTCTTTAAGAAAAATCTTGACGACTGGATGGGAAATAGAAAATTCACCACAGGGATCACTTCTACGACACTGCTTGACAGGGGCACAGGAAAATAATTTTCTTGGGTGGCGAAAGCCAGGGAACCTTTCTGGCTAGGCTTATATAGGCCAAAGGGCTGATAGCCTAGTACCTACCTATGAACCTATGGATGCTTTTGTATCCGACTGTGCATGCTGCCCCAGTTATGGGTGGTCTATCAGCAGCATATGTTTGTATGGGCATTTCACTGAGACCAAATCACCTAAAGTTCATTTCACTGAAAGTTCATTTCACCTAAACTCATTTCACTGACAAGTCGTACTCTAAGGCAAGTCAAAGGTATATGTCCCTTTCCCCATTGTAGTGCAATCCTGGTGTTAGTATATATAGTTGGAGGGGTGTGGGGGGCACAGCCCCACACATTGGGGTGTGTGGGGGATGTAGCCCCCCACTTAATCTTGTTTTCTGTTGTCTGGTTTTGTTTTACATTATTTGGTAAAACCCAACTAGGTGGGGGCTATGCCCCACACCCTTCACACCCCCAACTATGTATACTAACACCAGGATTGCACTACAGTGGGGGAAAGGACATGTACCTGTGACTTGCCTTAGAGTACTACTTGTCGGTGAAATGAGTTTTAGGTGAAATGAACTTTGGGTGATTTTGGTCTCAGTGAAATGGGTGTCAGTGAAATGGTCTTTCAGTGAATTGATACAAATTTATATATATATATATATATATATATATATATATATATATATATATATATATATATATACACACACACACACACACACACACACACACACACACACACACACACACACACACACACACACACACACACCTCAGTATTTATTGGTAATATATCTATATATTGTTATACACATACATGTATCTCTATACATATATCTCTCTCTCTATGTATATGTTTTTTTTCATATATATATATATATATATATATATATATATATATATATATATTTGTAGATACCAATCCTTCCTAATTCCATAGTGTCTCTTCCCTATTGTAAACTGGCTGTAAAGAAGGGTATTTTGAAAAAACATCCTAGAACCATACATGTGAGGTGGCTTACTGGTAAATTGCTTTGACAATGGTGTGCAGGGTCCTGTATTCAAAACCTGCAAGGGCTGTTTATTTTGTTGCTAGGCAGAACAGGGACTGTTAGATACAGAGTGATTAAGGCAGTTTTTAGCAGCTTTAAGCATGTTTGCACAGGTTTGTGCAATGGTAAGTGGTGCTAATGTATGGTTAAACGAATGGGTGCTTACACATTATAGGCTTTGCTTACCAGTGCGCAAATCTGCTTAGCATTTACATTTAAGCAATGTTTAAACCTGCTAAGCATAGCTCAGCCCTGGTAACCAGTGATCACATTCCAGTCTGATCAAATAGCAGGGTAATGACATCTTTAATAAGTGTATTTAATTTCCTGTACATAACATGCTTCTATGTGCTGTCATCACAGTAGCTAGGGGTGTTACTATACTGTATGGGACACCTGGGTATATATGGGTAGTACCACAATCTTTTTTCTATTTGTTTTATACATGGGTAGTATCCTAGGTTATATGGAGTCACACTTGCATGTTACACCAGCTAAAGTGCACTGGTTGACAAAAATAGTTTAACACATATTGTATCATTAAGTTAGTACTTTTAACAGTGCTTTTCCAAGTAAAAGTAGATTGCAGATTGTAGTACTAAAACCATACATCCCTGCATGCAAAGTTGGGACTCTGAGTACTGACTATCTTGTTCTTGGTGCTTGAGCTGGTTGTTTTTATCTATCTCCTATAGGACAGTGATCTGATATTTTGATATTAACTGTAGAATACTATGTTTTTTGGGCATGTCATTGAGGACTGCTGTCATGTAGTAATGGCATATCTTTCAGGTTCAGACTTCTATCTTTAAAACATTCATCCTAATGCATAACCTTTTGGCAATCTACTTTCTGCCTGTCCTCTGTACAGATGTGCAGATGTCAGGTATTGCTAAGGCCATACCATTATGTAGGTGCCCACATAGTATTGTGCTGAGGGCCTGGACACTGCTGCTAGTTCCGACGTATGGGACATTCCTTAATGCGGGCCTTGCCCCTTTTGGTTACCTGTGTGAGGGACATTACAGAGGTGGTGGGCTACAGATTCACATATAGTAGGTGGCAATACATCACAGGACAGGACATGTGGAGACAGCCAAACAACATGGGGGGCATATCTCCAGATTTGTGAAGAGATTCTATGTCATCAGTGCTGTTATAGACATGATGGATTTATAGATTGACAGGGTTTATGTGGACATGCATTTAGTGAGTGACTTCATGACTGAAGGTGATATGTCTCTGACATACCTCTCCACTGGCATGCTGTCCACAGACTGGCCACATGTTTGCCTGTTATGTTTTGTCTGTTCCCCAGACAGTTGGTGTCCTTGGTAATTCAATCCTGGACTCTGGGGAATGCAGTGAGTAAATACTCACATTTATTGGTATTACCGATGTCATATTCCTCATTAAGGATATTACAACAAACCCAGTAACATATGCAACTGTCTCAATGTATGAAAGCAATATGTCCAATCTACCCCTGTGTTTGTGCCTCTCCCCAAATGATGTCAGACTTTGTCCAGATGTCAATGAGGCACAGACATTTTTATTATCATTATTTCTTGACTTCATTCCTGCTACCATCCCAGTGATGTAGTAGACCAACATACATGTCAGGGAAGAGGCCATAGATATGAGCCCTGAGCCTGTACATTCTGAGGTGAACTGTACATGTGAGAGGCCTGTGCCTGTCTGGCCATTGTTAACAGACTGTCATGATTGTGTACACATCATGTGTACATATTATTTGGGCTGTGTGTGGAGGGGGTGGATGTAAGTGTTATGGCATCTTCTTTATCTGACTGTGCATGCTGGTCCAATTTCTGCTGATCTATTGGCTGTATGTGTTTGTAAGGGCAGACTGAGACATGTCCTATACCAAAGTCAGGATTCAGACTACACTGAGAATTGGGACTGTATATGTAGGGCTAATGTGTGAGTGGTAAACATTAGTTTACACAGTCCATATACACTACTGTTTACTTGACTTACCGGTATGTGACTGTGACTGTGGTGATATTGGTTGTGGATATGCACTTTCACACTGGTGTCTGTTTGTCAGTGCTGCTACATTTCTGTAGTGTCCGAAATATTTGCAAATCCAAGTGTAATTACCCATAACAGATTTCCTTATTCAATTACTTGTGCTATTTTACTTCATATATGTTAGAAAACACAGGAGAGTGTTACTACAGCAACTGTGTTAGCTTATCTACACCAGTACTTCAGATACATCCCAATTTTCATGGCTTCCACCCACCACTTTGTCAGCCTTGGTCCAGATTCATTGCAGAAAGGGGTTTTGAGCATACCTGTCAACTGGCTGGATTGTTTCAGGATGTCCAGGTTTATTGCTCATATTTCTGGTCTGTTTTACAGATTATTATCATTTCTCTGGAAAATCACTGTAATGATATGATTGTTGTCAGAACATGAGGACATACATATTTACCTACCTCACATCCATCAGAATATGTATGCTGAAACAAACTGTGTCACTCTGTCAAGAAGAGTACAGGGGAACAATGACCT